>NC_067287.1:9607500-9682500 GCF_020740795.1 Apus apus
GAGGCTCCAAGAAGCAGAATTACCTCATCACAACTTCTAAGTAATTTGTTTTTCTAAGTTGTCATTTTAATGAGCCACCACGTTGTTAATAAATTAGGAAGCCAGGGATCACCTTATGGATGGATAAACTGGGAGCAGTCTGACATCTGTCTTTATCAAACTGGTGCCAATTAAATAGCTGAGAAGTTTGCACGTTACAAAACATGTAGACTATGCATTGCTTATATACTGTGGTGATGGGCTGTATAGAAAAAAAGCTGACTCCTCCTTAAATGTCTCATTTGCACAACAGGAATTACAGAATAAACCTTGGATTCCAATGTAATTACACAAAAATGTATCAAAGTCCTTGCACTCCCCGAAATAATAGGGGAAAGGATAGATGTAATTTATTTTAATGGTCCAGCATAAGTGATAAAGAATTGTTTAATGTCATTCTTCACAGATTTAGATCTCTATGACAAGTTTTTATGAGATGAAATATATAGCCCAAATAAAGAGAAACCAGATTTAATGAAATTGCCTGTCAATAGCACTCTTCACAGGTTTGGGTTTTTTCCTTCTATCTGGGTTTCTCTGTTCTTAAAACTAGTTGCTGAAGTTCAGGCAGTCTTATAGTGGTAGTAATGATAGCTACTGCAGCTGGATTGTTCTCTGACTGATCAAAAATTATTTTCTATAACTGATAATATGGTCTGGTGGAAGATATTACCCATCAGCTCGGGCAGGTCTCAGGAATACTGACATGACAGTCCTGCTACTGCTTCTATTACTGATTTGCTGTTTGACCTTACACGTAGAGCTAGTGTTAAACAGGTGTAGGTAGTACAAAGAACACAGAGTTTCTCACAGCTTTAATTAATGTCTATGAAGAGCTTGGAAAAGACCCTGATGAAGCCTGTGAGGCTTTCTAGAAGTCCAAAGTAGTATTGTTTAAATAGTCTGAAGCTTCAATGACATTCCAAGCAGAGGTGAATACACATAGATTAAAAAATGTCATTTGTATCTGGGATGTTTGCATCAGCAAGAGTGTTTTAATTTTAATGTTCATCATTTTTAAATAAAAAGTTTCTAAGACAAATATTTTACTAAGTACATGATGCACATGACAACATGTGTATAATGTATTTAATGCATTCTGCTATTTTATCTTATCCCGTTGCATCAGAATTTTGGGGAAAAAAAAATAATAACCTCTTCTGAAGTAATTCTTCTCTCTATTCCAGTGCTTGGTCATCCTGCTGAGCATTTCAGAGATTTCAGCAGGAACTTGATAGGGCACTTTTTGTGTGAGCAGCTCAAAGATCAGCAAGGCAACCTAGCATGTGACAATATTAAATCTCTTAGTGCCGAGTGTCTCATTTCCCAGGGCTGAAGCAAAACTGTTTCTGATACTTTGCTGAAAAATCTTTTAGGTCTAGATCTCAGCAGGGTCAATGGGAAGATTTCCAAGTGACTTACCATGACTGAGTCTTTGGTAATGAAAACCTAAAACCTCCAAAACCATAAGGAGACCTAAAGATGTACTGCAGCATCAAGGCTTTCTGAAGAGATGTGGCCAAAGCAGACTCACAGTAATGACCAACAAATGTTAGTGCAGCCTGGGTCCTCACACAACAACCTCTGCCTCTGCTCCTGCTCCCAGAGGCTCCACCATTCGTGTGCCCCCACCAGACCAAAAGGCTGTGTGTATCCATACAGGGTAGGCAAGGTCCCTGCGAGGCCTTCTGCTGGAGTAGTTACCATGTTCAGAAGGCCACACTGTCACACCTGCCACCAGGTCTCTCTGAGCCAGCTAAAAGGATGCCAGAGGTATCCCTTCCCTGATGCAGACTACCTCAAGTGTGCAAACAACAATGATGCCAGTATCTCCTTGACTCTCAAACCACACCTCCACAGCCATCTCAAGGAGAATGCTTGTAGAGCACACTTCACCTTATGTATTTCCAAAAACTTGGCAAAGACTAGCTAATTAACTTTCGCAAACACTTGTAAGCAAAGTATCATTCCTTTCTTTTAAGAACCAGTGCTATTCTGCATGAAGGGTTTGCATAGTCACAATTTTAGCACGATCTTCCCTACTTCTTATCCTTCTATCCTTCATCTCTGCTTTCTCTCAGGTGCCCTCTAATAGCTTGCTACAAATTCAGAGGCAAAAGGTTTGACGAACCTCCGTTCCTGAGCTCCTGCTTTGAACAGGGCAGCACACACAGACAAGCAGCCTCACAGACATGCAAAGATGAAGCTAGTTGGGCCAAACATACATTTCTGATGGGTGCTCATGGTCCCTGATTTTGGTCTAGGGATTCTTTATTGAAGACCATTAATGTTAGGAATAACTTCAGAGAAAGCACTGGGTGACAGTGCAAGCTGGCGAAACCTCTTGCTCTGGGCTGAGCAAGCATCAAGGTTTTAGACTCTATAATCAGAGACTGAAACAAATTCAAGTGAGTTTCTGGGAGTAATAATTGTCCTATACTTAAAATAGTTAATAAAAACAGCAGCAAAGCTTCTTTATGGAACCAAACAGCTGAAACAACAGCAATTTCCATCCCAAACCCAGTCAAGTTTTACGACCCAAAGGAAAGGTAAGCTTTGGAGGGGATTTCACTGACATTGTTCACGAGCACTTTTGTGTCTGAGATGAAGGAAATACCAGAGCAGCTGGAGAAGAGGAAAACAGCAGACTCAGAAGCATGTTAGTGTCCAGAGAAAAAGCCAACAGAGAGAGTGTTTAGGAGCAGCACTGGCTCAATGAGGTGATGAAGAAGTTGTTGTTGGCTAGACAACATTTTATTGAAGCCTAAGGTGTAACAGCTGTCCTTCATTTCAGATAGCCATAAAGAAGCAGTTACAGACACTTATGAAACTATAGCAGGCTCCAAATCAAACCTAAGAAACATGTCATCACCCAAAAAGCAAAGGCAAGGGCCTGGCCATTCAGGAATGTAAACTGTATAGATACAAAGGTTTGGTAGGGTGAGGAGAGGGAAGCAGAGGATGTAAAGAGATGGAACAGAAGTCAAGCACAGTGTTGAGAAAGACAGAGCAAGATTATTTGCCAGAATTCTATGGTTGGGCTTGAGGTGTAGGCTAAGGAATAAGAAAATACCTCATACTGTTTTCTTTCTTTATGGTCAGGAAAATTAGACTTTATCAGCATTTAAAATGATCAAATGTGTATGGAAGATGCTCCCAGTGCATTCTATTTTTCCTGAGGAATCATAGAATCATGATATCATATAATGTTAGGGGTTGGAAGTTACCTCTGAATATCAGCTAGTCCAAACCCCCTGACAAAGCAAGATCACCTAGGGCAGGCCACACAGGAATGCAACCAGGTGGGTTTTGCAAGTCTCCAGGGAAGGTGACTCCACAACCTCTCTGGGCAGCTTGTTGCAGGGCTCCATCACCCTCACAGTAAAGAAGTTTCTCCTCATGTTGAAGTTGAACTTCCCATGTTCCAGCTTACATCTATTGCTCCTTGTCCTATTACTGGGCACCACTGAAAATAGACTGGCCTCTTCCTCTTGACACCCACACCTCAAATCTTTACAGACGTTAGTAACATCCCCTCTCAGCCTTCTCTTCTAAGACTAAACAGCCCCAGTTCTCTCAGCCTTTCTTCATAGGAGAGATGTTCAAGTCCCTTAATCATCCTCATAGCTCTCCTAGGACTCTCCCCAGTCTAAATCTGTAGAAAGATTCCAGTGAAGTTGGTTTCTCATTAACAGCAGCAAGCACTATGCTCCAAACCAAAACTTTCAAAGTCCATACCTAGGTCCTCACCAAGAGATTGTATTCCTGCAGGTACAGAGACAGAGGGAAAACCTGCAGAAGACATTGCAGGCATGAAAGTCTTGCCTCTCAGTTGCTCCCAAGTGCTTCACTTCAGCATCTTAACCAGTAGCACAAAAGACTTCATGATCAAAACTTCAGATATCTTCCTTTATTTTCTCCTAGGAGTCTGATTAAGTTTGCTGGGAAACTTCAAGTAGAGTTCTGTGGGATTCTGATCAGGCACTCCTGGGAAGGGCTGAGGAAAGGATCTTGGCTGTTTCAGTGTATAAGTGCTGGATGGTAGTCAGAACAGCCAGGAAATGAAATGGGGTAATGATGCACCTAATAACTTACTGAAAATTCTGCAGTAGGGAATAAAGCCAAAATCTCAGTAGAGATGTGGGTCTTTATTTCAAAACAGCACAAGAAGCCTCTTGGCAAACTTCCCAAATGCAAGGTGTGCAGCTGAAAGCATTATTTCCAAACAATTCCATTCCAGAAATACAGATTGAATGGAGATTATCAAGAGCTACCCCCAGGGCATGACTAACCAGGACTGGTGAGGTAGATCAAGCTGGTGAATTGCTCTAAAAGCTGACATGTAGATAGCATATTGTGTGATAAGGGCCAGATCCTCAGCTGGTGTTGGCAAGGGCAGCTCTGGGTCCATCAATGGAGCTGTATCACTTTATGCCAGGGGAGAATCTGGCCCATGGTGTGCATGCAGAGATGATTCATAGTTTAATACCAGGTAACACAAGGCACTGTCAGAAAGACTTGAAACTAATATACTGCGATAATCTAATCTTGTTGTCTCAAATACAAACCACTTCATCAACCCCAGATTAAGGCAGTATGGGCTACATCTTCCCAGCCCTTTCAGAGGAAAAATGCAGTGATTTGCCATCTGGTTATAATGTGAGGGTCACATGGAAAGAGCAAGTCTCTCAATATATACAATTTTTTCTATTCTAGAAGTTTTGGGAAATGACTCTGCTGTCAAGGACTATTTGTAAGAAAGGTATAATGAGGGGTTATGAAGAAATAGTCATTGTTCCTTAGTTCAGTAAGCTTGCACAGTTTGCAAAATAAGGTAAGTTTTGCCAGAATATTGCTGTTGTTCAGCCTCTGATACGTTGCCATTTCTAATGCAGCTTCATTCACTTTTTCATTTCATTTTTTTTGTACAAGGCTGGAAGTCAATGCCATGGGTCAGTCTGTAGCCATTAGGGTGAAGCCAGAATCCCAGGATATTTGACCTCTTCCATTTGTGAATTCCTACCTTGCAGAAGAATCCCTGTCCTCCCAACTTCAGTAACTAAAATTTAGGGGTGACTTTCGCATCTTAATAGCTTTCTCAGATTATAGTCAGATATCAAAAGGTTCTTCTTCCTTATCATTCAAAGAGTCTGTTTTCCAAAGCCAATGCTAACTCGGTTGTTGCTGGAGAGATTTATGTGCTGAAGAAATCTAGAGCAAACTATTGCAAGATATTATTTCAAACTCTTTCTGATAAGCCCCTAAATGAGCTAGATGATAGCCATAAAATTAATAAAAGATAGCTGGGGAAAGGGGTGTAATAAGCTATTCTTCAGGTGTTTAACACAGAAAAAAGGTTGCACGGAAATGCAGGTTTTGCTTAGATATAGAAAAAAAACTTCCTTAGTATTTACCTGAGTTTAACACACACACAAAACCCACTCCTCTGTTACCTAGACTTATCTATAAACAAAGTTGCAAAAATTCAAAGCAACCAAGTGTGAAATGGCTGTTGATAAGACTCTTAGGCAGATGCTCTGTTGCACCAAAGCTAATGAGTGCCCTTTGCTTGATCTCATTTGACTTTGGGAGGCTCCACTTACCTTTTAATCCAAATCTTGTAGTCATAATTGAGTTGTCTCGATACTGGAAGTATTAAAGGTGTGTCAAGACACTTTCCTACTAATCCAGGAAGGGACAGTCTTTTCTGAATCCCAGAGACACTTAATGGTTTATGGGACATGGCTTTACTCTAGGCGTCATCTTTTAAATAGCAAGTAAAGTTAAGGTCTGGCCATTTGTGATTATAAAAGATCATTAATTTCATTAAGAATAGAGGTGCTCAATTCCCTTGCATCTAATTGAATTATGCTTAAGTTACATTTCCTTGTTTTTCTATTATTTCCCACAAAAGAGCAATTTAGTCTGATATTTAAACTGGAGATTAAACAATGGGGCATAGTAGACATAAAATGGACAGAGTCTTAAACCCAGGTAGACATCTTGTACAGCACTTAATTTTTAAGTGTTTCTTTGAAACCTCTTATTTGTTTCTCTGTGATTATTCTGGCTTAATCAGGTACCATGTGATACAGGATATATTATGTGTGGGTACATACATCCCTATAGAGGTAACATATAATTCAATACATATTCATCAAGAATAACACAAGATGTCCAGAGTGGGGCCAGTCTTTGCTACCCACATTGATAAGTACATCCATTTTTGTTCTTCAAAACAACCAGATAGTGAACTTTTAAACTGAAACAGAGAGATCCCAATTTAAGGGACAAGCTATCAAAATATTTCTCATCAGATATCCATGAATCTCTAAGAAAGAAAAAAAATCTTTCATAAATATTAATTATAAAGAACAATTCTTTACATAGCATTTCAGCTTTTTCAGCCACAAGAAATAAACTTTTTAAGGCACAAGAGAAAACCATTGTGAAGGATTTTAATTTTTTTTAATAATAGACTAGTAGGAAGTAGACCTTATACAAATTTGTTCCATTTTTGAACTTGTAACCTTTACAGAGATGAAGGCAGTGATGTATAACAGACTGATCTGGCAAGCCTAACTCCTGTGAGTCAAAGAACTACTTGCATGAGTCAAGACTGCTTGTTCAGGCCCTTAGAGCCTCAATTTAGTAACCTGAGGAGAATGTCCTTCATATTCCATCTAGGGAACTGTAGAGTATGTGCAGGTGTGCTCTCCCAAGATGAAAAAAGCAGTAAATAATTCTGACAAGATAAAGCCACAGATAAAATCATGAGTTTGCTTCTGATGTGTGCAGTCATTAGATATCTTAATTTTATCATGGAAAGAGCTGAATATGTAAGTGTACGGTGGTTTTCTTTGCAGGTTAAGTGGTTGTACTGTCTTTGTGACATTGGAAAAAAATGAAAGACAAATGTATACAATTATCTGCAGAATTAGTAAACAGATTTAGGCTTGAGGTTGAACTCTGGCCTGCTATGTGTTGAGATAATTTTTTCTATGGTTAACAACAACTTTTCTGCATTTTAGAGAGACTAAATCACTCACAATCAATTTGACATCTGAATTTTGAACTCCTTCCTCAATACAGACTCTAAGAAATCAAGATGAGTTTTGATTTAATGATATCTTAATAAAGGCAGTGTACAAAGGATTTATCACAGGATTCGTTCCCATTTGAATAAATACCTGTAACAACAACCTTTAATACCTTTAATATACAGGTACAGCAGAGTTCATGTACATTAAGGTGAAATGTGACCATTTCCTTATGTGGAGGAGTAAAATTGCATTGATTAGTGGACAGCCAAGCAGGATATACCCAGCCTTCCACTGTGAGTCTTAAGCACACTCAGTACCAGTTTCTACTCAAGGAGAAACTTGTTTCCTTTTGTTATTTCCATGCAACAGGGACTCTACTACACCACATGTCAAGAAGACAGTTTGGGATCTGGCAGCTGGCATGGTGGTCATAGTAAATCTAGCAGGTAATAGCACTGAGGTTGTTACTGTGAGTCAACCTTTCCATTGAAACTGGAATTTGGAGAAGCTTTTGGGTAGGTGCCACAAGCCAAGTAAGGAGCAACTCAGTCATGTGAATGTGACAAGGGTGATCGTGGGCTTTTGCACACCCATAATCATAAACAAATTGATATTTTACTTCAAATACCTGCAACCAAGACTAGAGATGGTTATTATAAAAAGTAGATCTTTGAAAGTGAACTGTAACGTGCCTGTTTATAGTATTTATAAGCAGGTATTATTTCACCTTGGCTATATTGTGAAGCACTTGACTGCCTGTGATGATGAGTTACTGTCAGCAGCCACCTGTCCGATTTCAGCAAGTGTAGTATTTGGTACAAATCGCTCAGTTAGCACATGCTGGTCAGGCAATTGTTTCTTCAGTGTATGACTTGGTTGCAATAAGGTTGCAATACCTGTCCTAAACATTTCATTTTTCTCAAAACAACTAATAATGTATCTCCAGGTATCTCACTAGTTGCACTCCTGTAAGGCTGTAGGATCCGATTCCTGTTAGACTTCACGTGAAACTTCATATCCTTCAAATATTCCACTTCCATGCCTGTTTGGATTATGTCTATTCTGGTAGTATTCATAAGCAAATATGATTGTAATTTAGGCCTCCTTTCGTCATTGATGCATGAGAGATTTACAAGCATTAATAGGAGTTAAGATGTAAATCCCTTGCTTGACAATAGCAGAGAATAACCCCCTTCATATAGATTCTGATGACCTATGAACTAAGGGTCAAGTGGGCTATGCTCCATATTATCTGACAGCAACAGATGCCAAGGTCTTGGGAGGCAAAAAAAAATAACAAAAAACTCATGAGTGTGAAATGCTTAGTGCATTTTCACAATGAAAAAGCAGCAGCAGCTATTCCTATGACTTCATGCATCAGCCAGTGACATAGCCACAAATTATAAAGAAGGGAAACAAAGATTCCTTCTTGCCTGGCAGCAAACTTTTTTCTTCCTCCAAAAATACACAGAAGCAGCTCCAAAAGAAATAGTCATCACAATTAATTACCTACCCAAATCGAGGGCTGTGCAATAAATCTCCAATGTTTTCAAGTGCATTTTGAGTACAAGGGAACATTTGGAGAGTCAAGCAGCAGAAACCACAAAGTATGGCAATTCTGCAAATAAACTATGTTTTCATAACTCTGAGATAATCAGATTAATTCTCCTCTCCTTTGCCTCAAGTTTTATACCTGTCTAACTCCATTGATTTCAACAAGGGTTTAATCCACACCACATCAGGTCTGTATCAGTCCTCCATCAGTTGTAAATTGATCTACACCAGTTGTAAGTTAGAGGAGGATCACAAACGATGTAATAGTTCACAAGCTTTATGATCTGTTTTCACATCTGCCTTTGTATTTTATTTTAAAATCTCAGGTTATTACTTTTGGCTGTTGCATTTTTTTTCTGCTGCCCATCAGGTATGCAAGGTCCTGGGCATGCAGGGAAGAGGTACACATCTGAACCATGGGACTTCAGACCACTTTGGTGCTTATTTTCTAACCTCATTAAAAGCATTTTCATTTTTTTAACTGGATGCCGGTTTTGCCCAGAAGGTGGCAAAAGTCCCAGATCCTGCAAGGATCTGCACCCATGTGAAATGTTGCAGCTGAGCTGTCTGTGAGCACAACGGTTGACAATGAAGGAAGTGCAAAAAAACAAGTCCTGGTGGAATTTGGGCTGTGTTGGTGCAAGGGTGGAAAGGAAGAGAAGAAAAGCATAGGCATCATTTCCAAAACAGAGATTTTACATATAATCACCCACACTGGGGTGAAGAATGTCCCCAAGATCTGCACCTTGCTCAATATAACAGGTGCTATTTCCAATTTTAATTTGGTGAAATTACTTTGTATAAGCTGGTAGGACCAAGCCCACGGTTACCAGATTCATCAATTCACGGGGCATCATAATAAGATACTGAAAAGATGCAAGGGGTTGTTGGTTCTCATTTGTTTGAAGGTGATTCATTTGGCAGAATATTTCTGTGGAATTGCAGATGACAAAGGAAGGTCTAGCTCCTGAGCTACCAGCTGAGCAGTGAAACTCAGGAGCATTTTTTAACAGTGTCTAAGCCCTTTTCTTTGTGTTTGCAAACCCCTGTGCAGGGAGTTTGAACAACATGACCTTCTTAGCTGTCCCTTCCTCTCAAGCTCCAAGTCTGCAACTCTTATTAACTCAGGTTGGGTTTTGAGACTTCTTTGTCAACCCCAAAACAAATGTCTTTTTTCCATGCTGTGTAAAATGCAACATTAATTAAAAGATCGTAATCCTTGCTTCCCTTTTCCCATGGAACCCTTAGAGAAGAAGAGGCAACCAGTGCCTGGCCTGTGTGTTATTTATGCAGGTAACTGAGGGGATGCCCATCCTGCCTGGGTGTTCCTTAGAATCATAGTTTGTCAGCTTGGATTATGAGCAGGGGACAGACACCCGTCTGGGATGGGGCAGAGGTATAAACCAATGAGCAAAATGCACCGTAGGGAAAAGGGGGGGGGGGGGAACAACCAATATGCAGGAGCAAACACAGCATGATGGAAAACCCTTTGTGAGGTTTTAAAGATAAAATGAGTGCATCTGGTTAAATCTGTCTGCAGCCATCTACACAACAACTGAAGATGTCATCTCCCATTTCATTTTAGCCTTTTTGTTCTTGAGGCTGCCACCAGCCTTGTTTTCCACGCAGATAGTCTTGAAAACAAGATGCCAGATCTCAAGGGGCATTCTGGTTTAGAACAAAATTTACAAATAAATGAAGGACCGTGAAATATTTCAGTGGAAGGGAAATGAATAAATTACAGCAGCTCTGACCTGCTACTGTTTTTTTGTTTGTATTTGTTCAGAGATTAGTGGCACGGAAAGCTGGAAATGAATTTGTGCAGCCATTATATTTCATGCAAGATAACAAGCATTTAGAATTATGCCTTCGTCTCTCTTGTACTAACGTGTGGTTAATTGAAAGGCCCATTTTTTCTTCTGTTTTTAGAAGAGTTGCATAAAGATCTGCATTGTGTTCAAGGTATTGCTGGAAACCTGAATAGCAAATTTCACTTTTCAGAGTTCCTAAGTCCTTTGGTTGCCCTGGAAAATATGCTGGTAACCCGTGTTGCATCTGAATCAATAGTGGGGGTTTTACATGGCAGAAACAGGTCTTCAAGCTGGAAGAGTCTTTACAAAAGTGTTTCACATGTTGTGTGTATTTACAGATACCCTGGAGAATGCAGCAGGAGCAGCTAGGGAATCACCACCAGTTTTGTTTGCAATAACATGCATGTTCCAAAACTGCTGGCCACCTTTGCTTGACAAGTTTTGGTACAACCTGAAACAAAATTGCTTCCATATAGATTGGCAGGAACAGCCATTTGCTCGTGAAGATAGGGTTTTATGAAAAGGAGAATGCAAATGTGACTTTGGTTCTTTATTTATTTTCTTCTTTCTTTATTTTCAAGGAAGGGAACAAATGCCAGGCCATTAAAACTGTCCAGAAGTCCCTCTCCAAAGCAAACCCATTGCTATTTGAAGTCATAGACAAAGATCCCCTAGTTTTGAACAACAAAAAGACTTCCAGGTATTACATGTATGTCTCATCTGACACAAACACTTGCTTACAGTGGAAGCATCTTCACTGACTTGTGCAGAATTTGAACCAAACCTTATATTCAGTACAGTGTACACAGCAGGAGCACCATACATCAGGATCTTATGCATTTTCAGTGACCTATGAGCTTCATATTGGCAAAGGAGACTCAAAAAGTGGATAGCAAGGAATATACCAGCCAGTACCAATTTATTGGAGTGCTGGTTAGAAATTAGCCAGCCTGGATTTAACATTTAAATACCTGTATCTATGTCTGAATACATTTGAATGTATATTAATGTATTGACTACATAAACACATACATGAATGCATTTACATAAATGCATAAATATGTATTTGTAGGAAAGCAGATACATGTGTGAAAACAAAATAAACTGAAGGGGAAATCAAAGTATACTATATGGTATTTGGAATTAAAGAGACTCTAGGAAGAAGAAATTTGGTATGTCCAAGGCAGAAATAAAAAAAAAACAAACCACAAAACAGGAGAATTGGTGGAGAGAATGTACAGTAACATTAAATAAAATAATAATAAACACATAAATTGTTTATTGAAAATGGAGGGGAAGCCAGACCAAAATGAATTAATTTAGTTCTTTTATTGAAATCCAGAGCAACTCCCTGAAGTTCCACTAAGAATAAACAGAGCAATTTAATAGCAGCTCAAGCCAGGAATGAAAACAATCTCTTTTAAAAAAAATAAAAATAAAAAATTGGTAGAGCCAAAATTACTACAATGTCAAGTCACATGTTGGAATGAATCTCTTGGAGGTTTGGTTCTCATTAGCCCTGAAAACCAAAGAGACAGAGTGGACTTGCTGCCTTACTCTTAGCCCTTTTCTGGCCAAAGGTCCTCTCTCTCTCCACTGGGAAGAGCATGTGCCATAGTCAGGAGCCAGCAGTATCCCTTTTTGCAAGGACAGGTAGGATGCAGAGCACATGTACCCAAGCAAGACTCTCCATCACTGCTTCCCACAGAGGTGTGTCCTCTCTCTGCAGAGGAGCCAAGTGTTGCTGGGAAGCAGGACTGAGAAGATAACCCAAGGCTGCTGGGCTGACTGGGCTGCGTGCAGCCCTGACAGACAACCAGGTCTTGCCTTGTAGATATGCTGGTCTACCTGCTTGTGCTCCTTAAGGCATTGGTGGTGACTAAAGAGTTGTAGCTGATAATGTATTAATTGTGCACTCTCCCCTGGCTTACACACACTGTCAGTGTGGGCTGGGGCTGTTTGCTGTCCCTTGCATACAGGTGAATATCAACTGCCACTTGGCAAGCAAATGCTCTTGTCCAAGCTGCAAATCTGATCCCCTTCTTCCATCTGATGTTAGTGAGAGCTTGATGTAGGATGCTCAGGTCCTGCCTTTTTAAAAATATCATGCACATCAGTCCAAGAAAAGCAAACCTAGAGAGGATGTGCTTTTAGAAATTTAACACTTCAAGGATTGAAAATCTATTTTAAATGATCTCTTGGACATCTCATCAGCCATCATTACATGCACATAGTGTCCAAGAACAGGAACTAGTGCATGTACCTGTAAGAATGAGACCCACTTAAAACACTTCAAGTGATGATTAATTTTGCTCACATTTGTAACATTTCTCTTTGCAACTTTGACATTTCGTAAGATAAAGTGGAAAGTTTTTATTGTTTGGTGAATCTTGTTAAAGAGATTAAAATGTGAAGTAAAAGCTTAAGTCCTTTCATGTAGCATAGATTCAGTTCAGACTGGTTTAGATCCTGTATTCTTAAATCTGCTAAACATAGAGAAAACTACATACGTTTGTAGAGAAGCAAAACTCTCAGTCAGTGAAAAGCCTGCCAGAAACAAGTCAGTTCAGGCAAAGATACATGTGCATACTTTGCCTAGGAGAAATATTCTTGTCACATAAAAATCCCACCATTAATCAAAAATCACATTATAGCTTCTGGAATGAAGTTTCCTTTACTACTCTTTAATAATAAGCCTAAGATAAGATAAAATTGGTAATTGTGCCTTCTCTTCTGATAGAAGATAATACTAAAGTGGTATAGAAATTTGAGTTACAAGAATATATTCACCCTGCTAATAGGCTTCCATTATGTAGTCTTTACTGATTTATTCATTACACATTTTCTCCACATATAGAAAAATTTAATTGAAAGTTACTTATTACATTGTTACAAAATGTTAACTAGAAAGTTTTCTTTAATCAAATGATCATTAATGCTGGGAGAGCTAGTTTATTTCAATAGTGCATTCATTGGGAGCAAGAGTAACACAGGCATTACCAAGAATGGTTTTACAGGGCTGTTTATTATGTGAGCACTTTCAGGGACTAAACACACACCATTGCAGCTGGCTGGGGTAGTATAATACTTTATTTATATTTATGACTTTTCTTAATCAATGTTTTAATGACATACGAAATGCAGGCAGGGTCCCTAATACGGTGACTTATCAAAGGAATGACATTCCCAAGGATGGCAAGAGCTTGGAAAGCCAGATCTTGCCCTATGTGTGTCCCTCAGAAGTAGATGGGAGAGAAGTGTTCACATGATCTGAGGCAAAGAAGCAGTTTGGCATCAAAATAAATAAATCGATAGATAGATGGATAGATAGATAGATAGATAGATAGATAGATAGATAGATAGATAGATAGATAGATAGATAGATTAGATAGATAAAAATCCTTTGAGCTGAAAAGGTTCAGGACAAGGCACAAGAGACACTCACAGGTGGATACACTAAAGCAAAGGAAAACCTCCAGGCAGGCACCAGTGTAAGGGCACACAACAGAGATCCCAATCCTGTCATATGAGGCAATTTTTTAAATGAATTTTAGCTTTTCACTGGATATCAAATTTATAAAAAATCATGTAGGGCAATCAAATTGCACACCAGATTTAATTTTCTCCATCTAGTCCACACCTCGATGGTTCCTGCTGCCACTGAACATCTGAAGAAGTTAAGTACAGACCTGCACTCTTGTGTAGTTGCTATGGACCAATAGAAACAGCCCCTCTATAGGGTAGAGCCAGGCACCCTCCTTTAGCTTTTAAAACATGTTTGCAACTATTTCCCATGTTTCACAATAAACATAACTGCACTGTAAACATCTCTCTCACTTCAGGTGGCACACTGCTCCAGAACTGCAAAACACTGAGTCATTAGGTACATTAATAAATTCCAGGCTGGCAGAACCTGATTCTGACTCAGGCTCAAATGTCAGTGTTTGTTTCCACAGTAAATTCAGTAAAAGACACAAAACCATGCAGCAGCTGGAAGTAGATACTGGAAGTCTGGAGGAAAAGCCTGGGCAATTAAGGAACACCAATGAATGAGAAAAACGGCCACTCTGAGTTTGGAGAAATTGACCTACACATTAATTTAAATTAAAGGTAGACCTCATGCCCTTGTAACTTCATATCAACCCTGAGGTGAAGACACCACTGCCCTTGAACCTCTGTTTGCCATTCTGAGACCACATGGACAGTACTGTGTTCAGTTCTGGGCCCCTCACGGTAAGAAAGACCTTGAGGTGCTGAAGTGTGTCCAGAGGAGAACTACCAAGCTGGTAGGGTCTAGAGAACAAGTCAAATGAGGAGTGGCTGAGGGAACTAGGTGTGTTTAGTCTGAAGAAAATGAGGCTGAGGGGAGAACTCATTGCTCTCTACAACTGCCTGAAAGAGGTTGTAGAGAAGTGGGCATTGGCCTGTTCTCCCAAGTAAATAATGACAGGACAAGAGAAAATGGCCTGAAGTTGCACCAGGGAAGGTTCAGATTGAATATTAGGAAGAATTTCTATACTATAAGATTCTATACTATTCTATACTATAATTTCTATTCTATAAGGAGTGGTCAGGCACTGGAACAGCCTGACCAGGGAAGTGGTTGAGTCACCATCCCTGGACGTATTCAAGAAGATGTGCAAATGTGGCACTTCAGGGCATGCTCTAGTGGTGAAGGTTGTGAGTGTTTGGAGTTTTTTTTGTGTTGATGGTTTGACTCAGTGATCTCAGAGGTCCTTTCCAACCATGTGTGATTTGAGATACCTGTATGATCCAATGATACAGACATGTGGGCTGAAATGTCCAAGCAGTTTTCCATGGTTTGTGAAACAGCTACTCCAGGTCACTTGCAGTTTGAGTTGTAGCTGAGTGAGTGGTCACTGATGGTGCAAAAGTCCCATGCAGGCTTTTATAAAATGACAGCAGGGTCTGAACGCCTCAGTAACCTGCCTTCACACCCTTGTCCTAACCCCATGGAAATGTGAGCAGCCTTAGGAAGGGTTTATAAAATTACAAACTGTTTATTTACTTCATTTTCCTTAACTTGATGGTTTCCATCTAGAGCTCCTTGCAGTAAACAAACCTGAATGGTGGTTATTTCTGAAGCTGCACATTCTCTGTGTGACTTGGCCTCCAGCCTGGAGCCCTGCTTTGCAACCAGCCCCAGGAATTACATAAAACCACGCGTGCTCAGAGATGTTACTCAATATCTGTGGAGGGTTATAATAATTTAGAGGAGCCAAATTCAGAATTGATGAGTAAGCATCATTTAGGAGGCAAAGCCTTGCTCCAAGTTACACCCTTCTGAAGCCAGCAAGTTGAGTTGCTTGCAAAGTCTCATTTATAATGGTGCTCCTTCAGAGCAGAAGTTAGCCCAGGGAGGCTAAGCTGGAATAATTTAAAACTCTTCCCAACCCCTTAAAGCCAAATTCTTCCTTGCCTTAGACCTCCACTGATGTCAATAGACATGCTGAGACTGTAAATCAGGCCAGAAGTTGGCCCTTGTTTGGTCCAATTACCCCATTATAAATTCCCTGAGGACTACTGTACTGATGTGTAATTTGCATCCTTTCTCCTCTGAAATGGTATATTTATGTTTATAGATTGAGTTAGCAGTTCTAAGGGAGGAGAAAGGCTGCCTGAATCATTTGCAAATGGGAAAATCCATATATTTGAAACTTGGTATGAAATACTTGCTTTTGGGCTGGAACCTTGTATACTGAGCTGCTCTCTAGAGTAAGTATTTACAGCCAAGTTGCGACATGTTCTAAAAGATGTGATTTTCTGAGTGGAAACACTGACACACAAGGATGCAACTTCCCCCCAGTAAAACACAGAGTTAATTGTAGGGTTTGTGAACATTATAAAGTAAAATATTGAAATTATTTTTTAAATGTTCAGTAATGATTTTTAACCGCGTACCAAGCAGCTGGGTTTGTGTCTGATTCCCAAGCTCTTAAACAGACAACTGTTTTCCTTTTTAGTGACTTTGTGAGGCTTAACTTGGGATTAATTTGACTGCAGGTGTCAGAGAAGCGCAGTATTTTAACAGCATTACTGAGAACCATGTGGGCAAAATGCAGAAAGCATGAAGGCACGTTGGTCAAAACTTTGAAAGATTGATGGGAGTGAGTTATGCTGCTGAAATATCTTTGTCTGTCCTGAAAAGCTAAACTTGCAAGTGGGGTACAAGGTATGCTGCAGCTATTATTTTACCATGTTCCCCGTTAAGACAGGTAACCGGTCAGACTTTTTGGAATCACAATTTCTCTGTTGACATAAAATCTAGCAAGCAGCCCTCATCAATCATGCGGTGACAGCCAGTGTGGTTGGGCAGTGCCTAACACAACTGGACTCTTCTTTTCAAGCCTTTGCTTCTCAGGTCGTCTGCGTCAGCAGTGCTCTTCACCAAACATCTGCAGTTCATCTTATCGTTTGAAGAAATATATGAGTTTCTCCACTGGTGTGGTTTTTTCAGCTTCAGCTTCTTGATTTGTTTGAACACCATCTGCTACATATAAAATTCAGAGAATTTGTGAAATGTGCATGCAGTGAGAAAATGTTAATTGTACGAACCTTTCTTTTTTGATCAAGATAACTTTATGTACTTGTCATTCCTGATACGTTAAGGAAAGCAAATCAACATGTCTAACATACTACCCAGTTATTTTCTTTAAGGTCTTCTATCTCTAGAACACCTTAATAGTTCAGGTACAAAACCAGAGTCTATTCCTGGCAGCGTTTCAGTTACTTTAATATAGTTTGATTTAAGCATCCAAAAGTAGCTTAACAGCAGTAACCTCTTCCACAGAAGATCTGCTCGGATCCTACCACTCTGCACCTGTGTGCCTATTATTTGCATCAAAACAAAGAAACCAAGGAAATTTTAATTGTTCCTGGGACGAATCACCAGAAGACAACTAACCCGGCGAGCGGCTGCAGCTCGCTGCCAGAAGCCCCGGCGGAGCCGCACGTCTGTCATGGCATGAGATTGCCACAGGGTGGTAGGAGAAGTGCGGCTCCACAGCCACACCAGCAGCGAGAGGGGAGGAAAAACTTCTGAAAGGACGAAGGGGGAATCGCTTTCCACTTAGTCTAAACAGTGGTATCAAAAAATAAGGTTTAGCTCATGGTAAATCCAGATGGTTAAACATTTGACCCATATCTAATCCCTCAGCCAGGCGTGCACCACCACCATCACTGCTGTCATAACACAGCACATGCACTTAAAATCACTTCAGCTCCAAGAAGCAGTGCAGGTTTTGGAGAAAATTAAATTCTAAAGCATGCTGCAGAAATGGAAAACACTGTCTTGACAACATGTTATGACTGCAGCTGTGAGAGGAGCGTTGTTATATACACTACAAGAATTCCTTGGGACTGCGGCTGGCTGCTGCTCTGCGCATTTTGTTATGATAATATCTTACAAACCATCAAGCAGCCCTTTGATCTTAAAAGAGTATTTAGCTGGGGCCTATTTATTGTACTTAATCATTTAATAAAAGGATGGGGGCATTTCTTCCCAAGCAAAGAAACGGATCAGAAATAGAAATTCTGCCTCTCTTCTAAGTCCTCTGCTTGGTACTGAGGAGTCCTACAGCATATTGATTATTGCTGGGGAAATAAAGGGGAAGGATCAAGTGACACATATGCAAACTAAATCCTTGGTTTGTGGCAATTATGTTAATGCCACTGATGTTCAGGTTTACCTTCAAGGGGCGCTTACTTGAAACACAGAGGACTGCTCATTTCTATTAGAGAGAACATCAAGAGACACCTTGATTTAAAAAAAAAAAAACAACCCAGATAAAATATTGAAGTAGGAAACATAGCATGTGTTTTATATAAATATTATACATATCTTCCAAATACTTTCATGTTTTATGTTGGGATGAATGTAGTTACATCCAACTAACAGACAAGGATGTGAGGGGAATATTGAGCTCAAGACCTTTGGGGTATGGAACAAACTGCATATTCAAAAATGGGCAAGGTTCATGTAGTATAGTATCATGTTTTAAACAGTTCATAAAAAAAGCCAAGTGACAACAGAACAGTGTGGATGATATAAAATAATGTAAACCTTCCTTCAAATATCAAGTTCGGGTTTTTTTCTGCCTCTACTCAGTTTCCACAATAGAGTGAGTGAAAAATCCATAGAGAATAAAACCAGTGATCCCTTTGAGCAAGGATACAAATTTACCTAGATATGTCAACCACACAAATTTATGGGACAAGGAGTTTTTCACCCTGAAGAAAGAAGCTTTCTTGTCAGTCATCTATTAAAAAAAAAAAAAAAAAAAAAAAAAAAAAAGCTGAAAATAAAGCTCTCAGAGTTGTTTTTGTATTGTAGGAATTGCAAGAAAATTCTTTTAAGGGTTGTTGGGGTTTCTTGTGGTTTTTTTTCTTTAAGCTTTCCCATATCCATGGAATAGTTTTCTTCATGGATGTATAAGAAACACTTGTGTTGTGCTGCTATTAATGGTATGATTTGTTAGTGTACTTTTATGTATGGAGTGACTGCATCTGGTAAGGTCTACAACTGTACCTCCTTGACAGTGCCAGATGTTGTGAAGATAAAATACCTCCTGTGTGAGGAACTGCTGGAATCAGGCTCCATGATAGGTGTTCTTAATACAGTTTAAAAAGGCATCTGTCTTAAAATAATTTCAACATCTTACTTTTCTATTTATTGTTTTGTCAGATCTTTCTCGTTACTGAGGAAATACTTTGGTGCCCCTACTAACTTGATTTTAAACTTGCGGCTTCAGTTTCTCCCAAGTTTTGTTTTTGTTTCTGTTTTTTTTTCGTGCTGAAGCCACTGCCCTAATGAAAGGGAGAGAAGGGAGAAAATTAAGAAAAAGTTTGTTGTGGGACTCAGCTGAGGTTAATCAGCTTGACTCAGCCAAGCAAAAAAATTGGTCAGCAGGTATTTTTAAACCAGGTTAGCCATGAAACAGCATGCAAAATAAAAGAGTCCAAGTTTAGCCAAGATTTGTTCAAAGCATTGCAGTGGGGAGACAAGAGGGCTGATAGGAGGCAGGAGAAGAGCCCTGCTTTGCTAGCATACCCCATAACTCACTGCATTGTCAACGTCTTAAAATAGTAATGATACTTGACCCTTATTAGTATTTCTGGGCAATATGTGAGCTTGAGTTTCCTTGGGTGAAAGCTAATGCCTTAGACCACCCTTTAGACCACCATTCCATCTAGTTATAGTACATATTAATGTTATTCTTGGGTCATTTAACTTACTCTCAGTGAAGAGTGGAGAATGGTGCTAAGCTGTAAATCAGCTCTGTCCTGCAATGGATTCGTGCCATAACAGATCATCTCGAAAATTCCAGCCTTGCCTGACCACGCTAAAGAGATTATGGTATGTAAAAATTCTGCTAAACATAGTTTGTTTCATTTTTGTGCTTCTCTGCTTGCCTATCTAGCGAGGAAAGGTTAAGACCCGTTATGGTGGACAGTGCATTGAAAAGGAATATTGCTCTAATAAAACCCCCAGGGCTAAAACTTTTACCATATGTGGTTAAACTCTCCACCCTTTCTAAAGGTGAGCTGCAGCAGTGAGGAAATGATTAAACAAGGCCACTGATACTGTGCATTAACATTATTTTTTTAATCCTCAGGGGAAAAAAAAAATCAGTTCATATATGTATTGTGCTTAAAAGGCATCCTCTGAGTGCCAGTGTTGAAAATGACAGTCTGAAACGTTCAGTGGCATTAGTCCTTTTAACTAAATCCTGATTACTTGAGCTGAATTAATTTAAAAAGCAAATGCAATACTCCCTCAGCAAATGTTTCACTGTTTCTCAAAATCATAAATATTTTTTCCGTACTCTTCTGGCAAACAACTAATGTTTACCTTTAGCTTCCTAGAAAAGATTTACAGATAAGTCCCTAGTCTGTTTTGCAGATGTGCCTTGGTGAATTTAACAGTAATATATACTGTCATCACGGTTGTCTTCAAATCTTTGAAATCACTTATGCCTTTTACAATACATATTTAATTGAATGTCTAGCTAGTAGATATGTATATGTATCTTGCATTTGTGGGTGGGCATGTGTGTGCCTAATACATATATTTAGCTCTTAAACATGGTACGATGAGTGACTGAGAAATGCCTAAGAGAGAGATACTTTATACATGCACATACAGTTTGTGAATGCATTGTCTCCTGAAACAGCCAGAGACAGAAAGGAAAGTGCAGAGACATCTGCAAATTAACAAATCATCTATCTTTGAGGTCATTCACCAATTAGTTTTGCAGAATAAGATAGAACAAAAACGTAATTCTGACGAGCATTTGTTCTGGCTATTTATCACAGAAAATTGTGTAACAATATTAGACACAGGAATTTTTGCTCAGCTTATTCCTTACAGTATTACCATGATTTCACAACTTGGTGCAGATGTTTCATGCTGAATAATGCCCTTTGGTTGACATTTGTGCTCTTCAGTCGAACTTCTAAGTAGCTGAGATGCATATATTCCACAGGAACGCTATGTGGGGGGGGGGAGCAAGGGGAAGATAAATAAAAAACAAAACCTGTTTTAGAAAAGAAAACTTTAAAAATATGTTCCGCTCATGCCTAAGGGAAGGATTATCCACGTTTCATTTGCCATTTTTTAATAGCTACTTGTAATTTAAATTATTGCTCAGTAACACAGGCTTTTGAGGAAACCTGAATATTCCTGGGATTTAGTTAGTCTTGGAAAGTCTGTTTTCCTGCTGCAGTGAGGACAGCTCGTCCCTCGGTTGAGATATATCCTGAAATCTATTTCACATTGTGCTTTTATTGTTAATTTCATTGCTTGAATGGAGCAAGTGGTTGTATTTATCCCTCAAAAGGCTATTGTTGTTATATTAATTGAACTGTTTCAAAGTTCCTTTTTCCCTGTTAATTATTTAAAAACAAAATCGAAAGTCTTAACAGAGTAATTTACTTATGAATTAAAGCTGAAGACAATTGTATGTTAAGTAAAACACAAATTAATCTGCCACCACAAAATGAACCTTGTTGAAAAAAAAAAAAATCAGACAATCTGTATATTGATTCCCTCAACGCATATTTTTCATTTATTGGTATTATAAGATTATGCCTGAGCCTGCAGCAAAATTAAAAAAAAAAAAAAAAAGGAAAAAAGAGAGAGAGAAAAATGGGAAGTCTGCACAAGTATGGAACCTTAGCTTAGTTTTATCCTGGCGAAATATTTTTAACTATGCCTTAATTTGTACCTAGTCACACTAATTCCAGATTTTTAACTGATTTCTTTCCATGCTCGAAGCAGTATTATATTTTTATTTATATGCCTTCAGACAATGGCAAGAGAATTTTCAAGAAATTGTACCAATTTCTTTACAGAATATATGGGAAGGTATCTATCAAAAGCACAGGAATATAAGCATTTTAATCAAATCAATGAATTTTTCATTTGCAAGGCGTGCTAGATGTTGGTGAATGTGTTGCAGCGTGAAACTTCAGTAGGCTTTGAACAAGTTTGTTAAGGATCAAATTCCCCACTGGCCTAACTCTGCTGAAACCAGTGGAATTATTTCAGCAGAGAATTTGATTCCTTGTTACTGTGTGTGTTTTTCAAATGTGCAGTAACTTCATGCATGCCCTTCAGTTCCTTATCTGTATAGAATAGACTGCAAAATTATCGTTAACTCTGTGAGAGAAAGAAAAAAAAAATAAGAAAAGAAAAAAAAAAGGTAGAAAATGTAAGAAAAATCTTGTTTCTGCTATTTTCTGAGGTTTTGGGGCCATTTCACTCAAGACAAAATCCCCAGGAGGCTCAGTGCATATTCGCTCTTAGGCCAGCATATCCTTTAGTCTTAGATTAAGGAATTAAAGCACTGCAAATGAATTTCACATCCAAAATCATTCAATTTGTCCCCTTTGTCTTCTAGAATCCTAAGCATATGGGACCATACTAAGTATAGCAAAAATAGCTCCTGCTATAATCATAATTAGTACCTATTAGCCCTTCCTAGGTGCAAAGCCCCAGTGATGAGAGCACAGCACGAGAACCTAGATAGAAGAGGATTTGAAATCTCTGTAGTACAGGATTGTTATTGCTGCCCTTGCAGGTTCACCAAATGCTCAGTGAATGAGGGGGAATTGCTGGGCTTGGGAACCAGATCCTACGTGCCTTTCCCATACACACAAAGATGTACAGACTGAGATCTTTTTTACCTCCTTGCTGAGGCATTTCTCCCTGTCCAAAACCACTTTCTGTAAAATCCTGCTTATATGTTCCTAAATATTTTTTAAAGGTAGCATAATTGGGTTTTAATAGTTTAGGTATTAAGAATCTGTTTCTCAGGATGGTGGAGAGATTTTATTAATTGGACAGACAGTGGATAGCAACTGTTTTACATAGGCTGGAGCAGCTATTCAGTGACCAACTTAATGTCTGAACTTCTGGTGAATTATTTTGGTGGGGTCATCTTTGATAATACAGACAGCTCAGATGCAGATTTCAGCCTCCTTTCCACAAGATGCAGAAGTTACAGGCACTTGCAGGTCTAAAGGACATTGTCAATGAGATAACGTTTTTAAAAGGAACAAAAATCTGACATCCAAATCTGACACGAAGCTCTTCTGCCCAAAGGTGTTTTGGAAATGTCTGCTTTTAGATCTACAATGAAAAAATATGTATGTTTATAATATGTATAAGCCATGATTTAGGTTAGAGAGCTGCAAGTCACGTTTCCAAAAGCCAGGACTCTCCATGGCGCAAGAAAAACCTGCGTGCCCCTTCTATTTCTTTCTGCATGGGGGGAATATGCCTCCTTCTACAGGCAGCTCTGCAAGGACCGTCAGCTCCCCTGGGCAGCACCTGGGCCACCCCCGCTCCCGGAGCTGGGGCTGTTGGCTCCGCGGGGCGCTGAGCGGGGGCGGCCAAACCCGCCCCAGCCCGAGCGGGCGCTGCAGCCCCGCGGTACGAGCCCTGTGCCCGGCGCTGCCTCCGAGCCCCGGGAGCAAAGGTCCCGCCAGCCCCGTGTGCGGGGACGCACCGACCCCGCGTCCCCGGCCGTCCGTCCGTCCGTCCGTCCCCCCGGCAGAAGGCGCAGCGGGAACGCGGGGCAGCGCGGGCACCGAGCGGGGACCTGCCCGCTCCCCCTCCGCCCGCCCGACCTGCGGCCGCCGGGCAGCAAAACGCACGCACAGAAAAGGCAAACAAGAAAAAAATAAATAAATAAATAAATAAATAAATAAATAGAATAAATCCCCTCTCCCTGCCCAGGCTCAAGCGTTTGACCATTGCAAGTCGTTCTCAAAAATCCGAGGCTGTCATTTTGTGCAGGGCTGCACGTTATCCCTATTGACTTCAAGCATAAAATCAGGTGAGAGGCAGAGACAGCTCACAAAAGTGAAGTCACGTGCAATCAGAAGAGTATAGATATCATAACCTGTGTGAGAGGGGAAGGGAACGAGGTTACGATCATTGTCTGAGGAGAGCTGTTCAAACAACGTAATAGAAAGGTGCCCCCTTTAAATCAACATTAAACTTTTGCTGGAAGATTGCAGTTTACAGGTCCAGCATTCTCTTTTGAGCTGGTGGGAACACATTTAATATAAAGATGTCTCTACAGCCTCCCAAACGCAAGGCACGTCTCGCACCACAAGCTCTGCTACTACTTCCTTTTAATCAATAGCTCATAAGTATTCATTGAAAGATATGTTGATATTCCACCTGCAAAACTTGGGGGAGAATCACCACAACCGTATTAAAATCAACATTTACCTTTGAGCCTTTTCTTGAAAATGACAAAATAATGGGACTTGTAAAGGAATTTTTAATGTATTACAAGAGAAGAGTTTGGATATATGCTACACGTACGCTGCTACCAAATTTTCCACCTAATTAACCCAGTGAAATCTGTGAAGAAAGCAAAGAAAAACTGTGATTC
The DNA here is from genome assembly GCF_020740795.1 of Apus apus. Classification (NCBI taxonomy): domain Eukaryota; kingdom Metazoa; phylum Chordata; class Aves; order Apodiformes; family Apodidae; genus Apus; species Apus apus. Next base: position 9,631,876 of record NC_067287.1, read on the forward strand.
AGCAGTCAGGTCCATCACATGAATATGCAAAGGACACAAGGGAAACTTTCCCTCTGAGTCCTCCCTTTGCAAAGAGCTGCCCAGCCCCGACCCTCACCCGCAGCCTCCTCCTTCCCCAGCAAGCCCCTGCTGCTCATTTTCTCTCTCTTACCCGTGGCTCCTGTCTAGCTGCTCACCTGTTTGTCAAAGAAAAAAATATATTTTTAAAAGGTAGAAACATTTTGATTACCATGAGAAAAATGGCTACTCGCAGCCTAGATATAATTAAAAGATTGGGTCTTATTTTTAGATACACTGACTGGTCTACGTGCCTGAATATGAAAACATGTCACCTTCATTGGGATTTATTTTGCGGTTAAAATAATGTGCAACATTTTCTCCGGAGTCATCTCTGTTTAATTTATTGCCTGCAAAATAGATTAATTTCATTCCCAATTTTTAATAATGTATTGCACAAGCTGGAGGGAGGGGGAAAAAAAAAAAAAGGTAGTAGATACTGAAAGGGCAAAATAACTGGCGTGTTGCATACAGACCTGGATCCCAAGTTCTGAAAGCATGGTCAGACTTAGGTGATGGTGCTATATTAAACTCAGTCACTCCCAATTCATACGGATCTCTCAAGATACAAAAGTTATTACAGTGCCTATTTTTTAATAAAAAGATATTAAGGTAAATGGAGATGGAAGGCCAAAATTGTTAAAGGAATTGTGGGAATTGACTGCTCCTTTCCTGGCAGTGCCAGCTGAGGAAGAAGAGTGTCATCTGCCCAAAATGAAATCCTCAAGCCTAATATCCCACTACTTGAGGATTTCTTCCCCCCCCCTGCCTTGCTAACCATTGGCTCCACATCCCATAGAAAAATAAGCTTCATCAACAAGATGAAAGTTGCATCTTAGACTGACACCTACCCACAGTGAAGGGTCTGCATAAGACCCTCATTCAGCTTCCTCCATCCAGAGATGCTGAACTACTCATGGAAAACAGACCAGCATGGGAAGAGGCTGGTGTGAGCAGCCCTGTCCCAGCCCTAGGGCTCAGGCACTGCCCCAGGAGCAAAGCCCAGAGGTCCACGTTCCCCCCCAGGCAGAGGAGAGAACACAAATCGCCCTTCCTTGGCTCTACATTTGGGCCAATGAGTAGAAAAAACAAACCTGACAATCCATCCCTTATTTATTTCTTCCTTGTTTTTTCACTCCCAATTCTCTCAAAAGTCTCCAAGGAAGCAATTAAAAATAATTCAATCTTAATTCAGCACAGCCTCATAGAATCATTTTATTTGGAAAATGCCTTTAAGATTATTGAGCCCAAATATTAACCCAGCCCTGCCAAGGCCACCACTAAACCATGTCCCTCAGCACCACATCTACAGAGCTTTGAAATACCCCCAAGGATGGTGACTCCACCACTGACTGGGGCAGCTTGTGACAAAGATAAAAATGTGTTTGTTGACTGATTTCCTCCTTTCAAAAGCAGTTTGCTCTGATTTCTTGAAAGCTGCCCAGCCCATGCTACCGTGCAGCCCTTCTAGTATTGAACACAATAATCTGGAGGTGGTTTTCAGCTGTGTCCCAGACTTTCCCAAGGAGCTCCTCCTCCCAGGTGCTCAGCTTTCTGCTGCCCAACTCAATTTGGCTGGTGTGATGGATTTTTTCCACTGCTTCGGAGTTTTGTTACTATGAAAAGAGTCAACTGTGTCCCTGGTAACTTCGAATGTCAGAAGTGATCTCTGAAGGCAACTTACCTCAACAAGTGTGTTCTGGAGACACACTCATTTGGCAGCACTGTATCACCAATTAGACCAGGAAATTTTGCCCTTGTCTCCTACTGTTTTCTATATCATTCCATGTGCAGTTCTTTGCAAAGGAGTGTCTTCATCCACTGGATATTTTCCATGTAGCTGCACTGCCCAAATGATTTGTTTCTGGAATGATATATTTCCCCAACAGAATAAAATTAAAATCTACGGGACCACGGTAATTGACTTAGTCCATGATTTTGCTGCATTGTCATGTATTATAACTGTATGTTCTTACTTTGCCCATGCAACTTACTCTAACATTAGGGTTAAAAAAAAAAACTAAAGGAAAAAAGGAATAGAGAAAAATATATATATATACGTATTAGCCCTTTTCCTACCTCTTCCTCTTCACCTCTAGATCGAGGAGCCACCACACCATGGTGCACACTCAGGCCAGGTCTCTGGGTGGTAGCACGTAGGGGCTTGGGGACTTGAAGAGCTGGCTATGAGCTGTGCCCATGTGGCACATTTTGGCTCGTGCACCTGGTGACTACCATCTGCTTTGTTTAAATACGTAGTAAGACTTTGGTTAAACTGAAGAAAATAAAACCCTGATGTGTGTTGTGGGTTTTCTGCCTTTGGTTTGTTTGTTTCATTACAGTTTTAACTAAACTTGTGGGAAGTGATTATGTTTTAATAGATAGATTTTTGGAGTAGATTTTGGAAGGATTAGCAGAAATCTTTTAAGTGTGAATGTGGAGTTGGCCACAAAATTCAGGCATGGCTCTGGATTTAAATTGTCCCAAAAGACAGGAGGTAGGCTGTTGGTTTGGCTCTGGAGCTCATTCAAGCTGAGCATGATTCAAGCTCCTTGTAACAGATGACTCTTTTCTCCTGAATTTCAGCAGCAGGCTTTGGTACATCTACCCTGGATCTACTGAACCAGATTCAGCCTGAACCATGGTTTAATAAGGACAAGTGTCCTCTGATAGCTGAGCTGTGGCCATCAAATAGGGTTATGTATTTGCACAAGACTGGCACTGAAGATCTGACTTTATAACCAAGGTATTGACCCAACAGACTCTCTTCTTTCACGTAAAGTGAGGCTTTCTGTTTTCTCCAAAACCTGTGAGACTGTATGTTGCATATACCAGAGCTGCCTGGAAAGCTACAGGGATCTACGAAATTATTGTAATGTTTCCTCCCTTTTATGCATTCCTACTTCTTTTTTAAAAACAAAATTTTTGAAAGTATTTTTTTCAGACTGAAAAAGCTCTTAAATCTGCAAAACCAGAGCTCGTTCTTCCTGACCAGCTCATCTACACTAACCTGGTTTGCATTGGTTTTGCTATTTTTCTTCTTTTACAAGTATGGCTCAGAAGCCATCAGGTTAGCAGAAACATAAAGAGTGATGTTTACTCACAAACAAACCTACCAGGAGTACCCAACATTGAAAAACTCCCCTCGGGGCACCTGCAGGAACCCCTGTCAGGAACATGCCATCCCCAGCCCCATCCACTCCATCTGCCAGCCTGAAATGGCTGCTGCCTGGTTCCTTTATCTTTCACTTTGGGGTTTCTGACCTTGGCTGCTAAAAGCTGTTCTCAGGTGCCTGACCTCCTGTGGGCCACAGAAGAGCCCTAGCAGGGCAAGGCCATCCTGAGCCTGGCATGGGCTCAGAGTAGCAGTGCAGAAGCAGGCACCTCCATCAGCTACCTTATGGGTCAGGTAGTCCAGCCAGCAGCCTCTTCCCATAATTGTTGGTCCTCTGTAATTAATTAAAGACGAACTAGCAAATAAACCCCACACTCCCAAGTTTTCAATGTGTTCAGCCTCCAGACCTGGCAACTCTTCTCCACCAGCTCCCTAATAAAGACCATCCATAGGAGTTTGGTGTGTAATTCCTGTGTAGGCTCAGCTTGGGCTGTACTTGCTGTACAGTTTCCAGCTGTTCACTCCAATTTGTGCAAACCAGCAACAACTATTTACGAAGCTTCAGCGGCAGTTTATAAATAGTCACGATAAACAGTGGGTTGTGCTGTGTGCAAGGAAATTCAGCAGAGACGTCGCCACAGAGTATATCATTGCTAATTAGGAGCTAAAAGGGGCCTCAGAAATGTTTCCCAGCGTGGCAGCTTTCTGCAGCTCGGTGCCCTCCTGCGCAGGCAGGACCACGGCGGGTCTTCCCGCTGGGCTTCCCAGCACCTCGGCTGGTTCCTGGGGCTGGTGTGGGATGTGGAGCAAGGAGGAAAACCCACATCCCATGGCCATGGGGTGCAAGTCGCTATGGCCACACGGGGGGCCCCAGTGTGCCTGCAGAGCATCCCTGTGCCACTGCAACCCTGTCCCACCCTAGCACCTGGAGAGGCCACTTGCATCCTGGTTGACTTGAGGAGCACGCAGCCTTTCCCATGCTGAGCTCCTCTTGAAGCTGCCAGGAGGTTTGCTCCCCCTACAGCACCAGCTGTGTAAGGGACACTGAAGTTAGACCACAAAATCTTTTATATTTTTTTTTCACATAGGCCAGCTAACAGCCATCATCTGGGAACAATGAGAGCTGTCAGGACAGGGGAAAGGACCTGGCCAAACTGCAGGCATAGGCTGGAGAGCTGATGGAAAGAAAGGAAACACTCCTCAGGAGAATTTTGCCCCGAAAACAAAAAACCTTCATTAGCTGAACACAAATGCTCAGTCTATTTAGATGTGCCCTGCACCCAGAGCGCAGCACAGCAGGGACAGGTGACCAGTTTTCCTTGGAGAGGAGAGACAGGTTGCTCTTTATGGATCCCACCCTTCCTCTATCAGTTAATATATAAGCTCCTATGGCCTGTGGAGGAAGCAGCCAGTAATGGAGTGAATCATTCACAATGAATAAATCATCTAACTAATTTAGCTTGATTTCTGCTCATGGCTCTTCCATGAACAGATCACTGTTTCACCATATTTACTCATTATTCAGATTTATCTTACAATTTGGGGATCTTTTGTTCTTCTTTCTATTGTTCACTGCTGCAAGTTAGCAAAAAAGCTACTAGCTCAGTTATGACCGGACAGATGTGTTGTGTGAGGCTGTCCCTAGCCTCAGACTGGATGAGCTCAGCATGGCTGTTGCAGCTATTTGCATCAATAAACAGAAAGAAAAATCAAAATCTGTAAACTTCTAAAGCCAGCAGAGTCCAAAATTCAGTTCCTACAGATGCACATGTCCTACAGGCAGAGCCTCCCAACATCAACAACAGACACGCATGGTGCCAGCCCAACTGAAAGAAAAAAGTAGGATTTTCAAGATTATTGTAAGATTTTTTTTTGCTACATGTGTGGATTTTAAAGCCAGAAGGAACCATTAGGTCATCTGGTCCCAACTCCAGCACGAGTCAGGCCCTAAAATCTCATCCAGTCTCTCCTGTATTGAGCCTGATGATTTCTATTTACCCAAAACATCTCTAGATCAATCTATATCATCTTCTGGCTAGTAACCATCTCAGTGAGCAGCATATGTGGGGTGATGTCACCTAGAGGATCACTAGGATTTAGCTCTTGCTAAAAAGAGGTGAAAAAGTACAGAGAAAGCTGTGGTGCTGGATTTGGATGAGGTCTGTAGGATTCAGACCCCATGGTCATTGTCAGACTGCATTTGGGAAGCCTAGTGTGAGCTGCATCAGCTGCCTGCTGGCATGGATGGAGGGAGCAGAAGGGGAAGGAGCCAGCAGTGCCTCCCGTGGGGCTGAGGGCCATGATGGGGCTGGGGAGGTCTTCTTCTCCCTCCAGAGCTGCCACTTCCCCCAGCAGAGCAAAGCAGTGGAGCAAAACCCTGGTGGCTTCAGGCCTCAGGACATGCGCATCTTTCTTTCAACTTGTATGTATATGTTTATGTTTCTTTTGCTTGCTCTACTTGCAAGCGCTGCACCCTTTCAAGAAGGCCTGATGTACACAAAAGAACAAGCCAGGAAACCAACAGGCAGCAAAGGCTGCCCAGACCAAAGCACCACCTGCAGCACAGACATACCAGGCACCTCCCACGCGCCTCTGCCCTCACCCACCACATCAATGGCAGGCTGGGTGGCAGAGCACCCTGCTCTGTCCATTAGCAAGCCCCAACAGCCAGGCATCGGCCAGAGAAAATTCCCAACTCCATGGAAAACAGGGAAAAGCTGCCATCCTCACACCACAGGAGCTCTGGCTCAGTTGCTTCCTAAGCAGTTTCTGCAAAGAGGACTAAGAAAGAAAGAGTACCCTGCTGGGCCAGATCTCTAGCTCGGCAGTATTGATGAGTCAAATTTGACTTGCAAGCTAATTGCAAGCTGGTGCAAGCTGCAGCAGAGTGGTGCAACTCTTCCCATGAGGAGAGCTCCCAAGTGCATCCTCCCTCCCGCAGAGCAAGGGCAGCCCCTCCTAAGAGCTCACTGCTTCCCTGGGCTCTGCGTGCGGTTGCTGTGAGACCTGGCTGCAAGATTCAAATGGGACACAGCCTGGGCTCCTCCTGACACCTTCTGAGGAACTGGCCCATCGCCAGGGAGTGCTCAAAAGCAGAAATTACCCTTCCTCTTCTCTCCTCAAACTACCAACAAATTAAGAGTCCACTGTACTCACTTGACCGAAGATTTAATATTGTTACAGCAAAGTCATCCAGCCTCCTGGAGAGCCCCCTTCTTCCAAACCTTTATTCCAGCCTGTAGACTAAGGTTATAATCCAAGCACTGGTATTTCCTTGCTGAGTGTCATTCAGGGCTGAAGGATGCAACTTCAACAGAAGCAAAAGCTCATAGCAAAGACAGAGGAGAAGGTTAAAAGCTACTTTAATTTACACGACTAATTGCAGCAGCATCTGAGGTGAGGTAATGAAAACCACCTGTAGCTGTGTCACCCACACTGGGAGCAGCCACCACTCCCCCAGCCGCAGAACAGATTTACCTCTGTGCACCTGAGGGTGCAAAAGGGGATATTTGGGGATAGGAGCAAGCCTGGGCTGAAATGAGAGGGCTTTTTTTCCCCAGATTATAGCCTGAAGAAAAAAGAGATTTCTTATTCCAGAAGAGGCTCATACGTGTGTATATACTATACATATGCATATATATATATGTATGTGGAGTGAATCCCAAATAACTCTTCAGCTTTTTAGTTAGACCTTCTCTGAATTTCCATCTGTCTAGGCAAGCCTTAAGAATAAGCCCAACAAATTCCAGAGGTAAAACCCCATTCCTGACTGTCATTTGACCACCAGGTTCACCTGGTTGCTCTTCTGTCCCTTCAGTTTCAACCACTTGTAATGTGCTAATTAACCATCCTTTATCTTTTCCCATTTAAACACTGTTAAGTCGGGTGGAATTTTTCCCTAATAAATGTATGCACTTGTTTACTTGTTTTTCCCCATTCTTGTTAAACTTTTCCTCTGTTGCTTCTGTGAACCACCCTGTTAGGGGAGGATAAGTGGCAGCCACAGTGCACAGGACCAGATGTGTGTTTTCAGCACTGAGGGGATGGGTGGGTGTAGCAACCAGCCACCCCTGCAGCCTGGCAGCAAAGCCCCAGGCATAGCCCAGCTACATGCTCTTCTTCCACACTAAGCACTAGTTTACTAAAAGCAGCTTAGCTTCCAAAGGAAGGAGGAGATTTAAGATGAGTTTCACGGGACTTATGACTTGCTTCTCTATTTTCTCAGGACACCAACAGGAAACAAAAGGGAAGGGAAAATCCTAAAGATTCTGAATCGAACGATATTTTTAAGTGGTTTGTTTGTTTGTTTCATCACACTTTAATTTTTAGGTTTTTCTTTTGGAGGAAGCAGCTGAAAATTGCTATGCAACTGTTTAGCCATGTCTAATTTGGTAGTACATTAGAAAGACTTTCAGTCTAATACTCTTGAGTCTTTTGTAAATACTCAAACATTCCAGCCAACCAGACTGATAAAAACAATTTAACGGGGCTATTGGCAAGAGTGATCTCAGATTTGCTAACAGTCATGTCTGTGTTCACACATGCAAAGCAGCACATTTTCACTTACCAGTCTGATTGACTGGTAAAAAAATCTTAATGCAAAATAAAGCTACTGACATACACTGAGGGTGTGAGACTGTTCTTGGCTGGGTCTCATAGGCGCAAAGGGTGTCTAAAAAGTCTGAAGACATTTTTGAAGTGGTCTCAGAGGTTTTTCTTATGACCTAATTGAAAAAGAGGGTCAGTCATGGTTACAAAATGAATGCTTCAAAGCATCTTTGGCAATTTTGTAAGATAAAAATAAGCTCGGGTTTTAGGGTGCTTTATGGTGGAAATGAAGTGCTGTGTTATTTGGGGTATGCTGGAAGCTACTGAAAGCCAGAGAAATACTTAAGACTGCAATAGCTTTTTAAAAAGTTGTATAGAAATGTTTAAGGTCTGGTTAGAAGCAAGATTGGAGACATTTTGGGGGCAGGGGTGTCTTTTGGACTTTTCTCTGATCTGTTCGTAATACTTCCTATATTTTTTCCCTTTGTATATACACTTCTGGTGGTATAGAGACAAATCTTGTCCTGTGTTGTGCAGATGGAAGTGATGTTTCTGGTAATGCTTCTGTTGGTGTGAATGGCATGAAACTATTAGAGAAAAAATATCATTAATAATTAAGCTTTATGCAGATATTACAGAAATTAATAAAATAATTGCACAAAGACTAAATTCACAAGTATTTCCCCCAAGATTGAGCTGCCTGAATGTTCAGTCAAATTATAAGTCATGGGTTATTTACAATATACCATTCTTGCAAAACCCCCTCATTACTTACACAACTTTGGTTTTAACTTTCTTTGCAAACATAGGGTCATGCAATGTATAGCTCGTTATCCCTGAAAGCCATTCCTACCACTGTTTTAATTAGATGTATTTTGGGTGAGTCTAACTGCTGCTGCCCTGGACACTGGAACTGAGCAGTTGCCTGTAAGCAGGTTTGTAACTTCAGTACTATTGTGAAAACAGTATCAAGATGGCCAGAATTACAGACCTACAGAAGAAAATGAAATTATCCCATTTATCATGAACATAAATTTAAGATGTCCTGGATATTCTGTATTCTATATCAAGCAGATAACTATCCCAAAGCTGCCTGTAATACGATATGTCAGAGAATTTCTTTTGGAGTTCAGAGAGAGGACAGATTTCATTACAAATGTACAAACTTACGGTTTTGCAACATGACTACCTTGGATGGAGTAAAGGCTGGAATGATAGTGTGCTTTGGTGGCTATCAACTGTCTGGAAACAAACTCCAAGTAGGGTCAATTATACGGTAAAGTCTTTCTGGTGACCAAAGTCATCTGGTGTCTTGGGTCACCACCACGCTCACATTCACTAGCAGGCATCTCACGAGCTCTTCTTCTATTCATTTGCATCTGTAATGATGGTGACTGGTGGCATGAAAACAGTCATGACTACGTACTAAGTTTTAGTTTGTTGTTTGAAACCTGGGCTTGCTGTGTGGGACAAAGATGATGCTGCATTTGTGAAATGGTCTAGAAGTTTCTGCAATTCCTTCAGTCTCTCCATCTTAAACTGATTTTTTTTTTCAAGCCTTACTACACAAACATTGTCCTTATCAATATAAATGCTGCTAAATAGTAGATAACAAAGATGCATTGGATCTTTAGTATTTCAGACATGATACCGTAAGCAATTAATGCATTACAGAAATGATTAGATGTATCTAATGTTCTCCTGCTTATCTTGCCCTGTGCTTGTGTTTATTCCCATGTGTCCCAGTGAAGATTTTCAATTAGTGTGACTCAAGTCCCATACATCTTTTGAGTGTCCAAATCAGACAGTCAGTACCCGATGGATCCCCTAGGGACTTCCTCAGCACTGACATGCTCTTTTCTCCCAGATCAGCAAACATTCGTGGACATCTCCTGCACCCACATCTCCTACCTCTGCCACTGACCAAGGCAGACTGGACATAACGAAGAGGTTGTGCCTCAGTGGATTCTCCTGCATTGCCATGCTCTACCAGAAATAAACCATATGCAGCAGCAGCCTGAGAAGAAGCCCTTGGACAAACATCACTCACATAATTGCAACTTCAGCATGTCCACTTCTGTCATTACCTCTTAATATGAGGTCATATGAAATCAGTTAATGTGCCTGAGTCTTTTTTAAGCAGAGCTCTTTCTAGTGCTGAGACTTCTACTTATTCTAAATATTTTCTACCCCAGCATGATTTTTTGCTAACTTCATATTTGAGATGGCTAAGGCTTTTGCAAAGGTGAAGATGGTATTCCTAGCTGATTCTAACCAAAATAGTTCAGTAGAAGATACAGAGCATTCATCTGGCTTTTATTTTGCCTCTGGCCATAGTGCTTTATGGTAGTTTAACTGCAGCTCCAGACATCCCAACGTAGGTTTCACCTACTTCCTTTTATGAAGCCCATCTTCAGCCAGGTCAATGGGCTCAGGGAGTGACTGGACACCTCCTCCATTGGGCCCATAAATACTTTATCATCCAGCTTTATCTTCAAGCAACCAGATGTAGCTCCAGAGCTGTGAAAAACTGTGGATCATTCATTTGAGCAAACAAGTCGATTTGATTTGCCCATAGGTTCTGGGTCTGCCAATAGGTTCAGCTCTGGGAACAGGTTTTCTCCATTCTCACCATACTCTTCATCCCTTATCATTATGCTTTCACTATAATTTTGAAGACCCAAAGTCTTTTTCTTCAGTTGACATGAGTGTTTTCTTCTGCCTTTCTCTCTTAATTGCTTTTCAAAATCATGCAGCCTATTCTACTGTCCACTTAGATATGTCTCAAGAAATTGTCTTAGTCAATTAAATGAGTGTCCTTAATTAGGCCATCTAGTTTGGAAGGCATTAGTGACACTGGAACAGGGTGTTTCTGACTGATTACATTAGTTAGATTCATTTAGAAAGCAAAAGCAATGTGATACCAAACTCTGTGCTGGTGGGAGAGAACCCAGGAGTGGGGGAGCATCTACATTTGCCTGATAACATTTGCATTGCTGGGCAAGCTGACACACTCTGCTGCATGTACCTCCCACCAGCAGTGGCTTCGCTCCCTGAAGAAACTGCTGTGATGGCTTGAGAGATGCTTAATTGATAAAGTGCTCTGGGGAACCTATTATCACATGGGAAGAGTCTAGTGATGGCTCTTCCTTCAACTTGTTACCCACAAGTGAACCAGTTGCTTTGTTCTTCCTTTCCACTGGTGTTACAAGAGAAGATATTCTGTACTTGGGCTGTCACCTTTCCCAGTGTATTATTTTGGATTTCTCAATAGTACTGCAATGTTATTTAATGTTTCTGATACTGCTGTTATTTTGCTAGATATGCAGGCTCCTCCCTCCATCTCACTGCATGCACACCCTCTCTTTCTCTACTTGCATGGTGTCTCTATGGCTTTTCCTGCCAAAGAAAGCCAGCACACCAAACACAATGATGCCATGGTCTCCAGATTATCTCTTTAAGTATCCTTCAGCCATGGTCTCCTCTTTAAACTCTGATTTTAGCCCAGCTTTTCCTTAATTTAATAAACATGAAGTACTTTCTTCCAAAACAGCTCAGCTTCTTTATTTGTAAATGATTCTCAGCATCATCAAATTTGTCCAAACAACCAGTTCCATATTATTCCATCCTCCCTGCTCACTATATACTCTTTTAGCCAACAGATCTCTGCTGAATACATGTTTTTGTGATTTAGGTCTGTATTGCCCTCTGGGGAGGTAGATCTTCCTCACCTGCCCATCTCCTTGCTCACACCACTCATGGCTGGACACTTTGTGGTTGCTCAAAGTGGAAGAAGCAGCATCACATGTCTGGAGTGTGGTGCCTAGACTGCCTAAAGGATCTGGGGAGCAGAAGCCGAGGCATCCTGCGCCTTGGTACAGTTTTCCTGTGCCAAAGGACATGAGCTGGTACAATGTAAATCAGGCTAAAACCATATTTTCAGATCCCTCAGTACCCGGGAAGGTGAGAAAAGAAATTCAGGCCTTTTTTTTTTTTTTAATATACCATAAATATACCTAGAAATGACAAGGCAGGCATCAGCTGTTCAAAGAGCAGAAGAAACTCACGGGGCGTTATTGTACCAGGGAGGCTCACAAGTGGTTACAAATTCCCAAACAACCTGGCAATGTTTATTTTGAAGACTGAAAGCTCCTCTATCCAGAGTTCACTCTCCTCCCTTCTCTAAGAGGATTTCTAAAAAAAAACCACCACAACAAACCTTGCTGAAAGCAGCTGTCGGCTAATGTAACACTCAGCACCGCTGTAAGAAGGGATCCATGAGCCCTGGCAAAACCACAGCCCTTGTCAGTGCCCATGAATGAAACTGTCCCGGGGAATCTGCAGAGCAAGGCTGCATATTTAGGAAGCTCAAAAGAAAGTCAAAACAAAACCAAGCGGAGCAGGAAAAGCAGCACAGACGTGTCAAAGGGCTGCCCACATGGCCCAACCAGAGGCCGACCTAAAGCCACCGCCACACAATTGCTCGGGAGGCTTACAAAGGGGCCAGATGCTCCTGTCAAAATTATACCTTCCACAAATCAACATGGGAAACCTGCCACCATCCTGCCGAAAAGGAGAAGAACTGATACCATTTTCTTGACTAAAATAATATCTTTTCAGTGAATTAGCAGAAGAAAGAACAAGAGCTGTTTGCTTTGGACAAGTATATTTCCAGGCATGTCATCCCCACAAAAGATCTTTCTTTTGCTCTACTTTCATGCGACCCTGAAAGCAAATATCTGCTGGATATGATCAGGCTGGATCCACATCTCCAAACAAGGCAAGGGAGCTGGTGGCAAGTGGGATTCTTCCGTTGCTCTGAGCTAATAGATGATAGAAAGAAAAATGCAGTTCTTGTCTTGGCTGGCTTTGAAACGTACTTAACTTTTCATTCACAATGTGCTGCTTATATCCACAAAGCTCAGCAAGGCAGGGAATATTGTTGGCCTGTTTCAGAGACAAGAAGCAAACAGGTTGCCCGAGGTCTCATCCCATGTCACAGCAACAGGGGTAGGGACAGGCCACATTGTCCCAATCTTTCCCAGTCCATTCCATGGTGTTTTAAATATTGGTCAAAAATGTAGTAGAGGGTGTGCCTGGATCAGATCGTAGTGTCACAGCTTGTCCTCGTTCTCAGATTAATTGTTCTAATTAGCTACTCCACAGGCAAAGATATGTTGACTCTTTCTTCATCTCAGACTTGGGGCCAAGCATGATTAAGAAAAATACTCAGCTGTGACTTCCTCCCAAAACTCATCACCCATCTAAATTGTAAACATTGCTGGTCTACTCCCAGCTCATAACCCGGGGAAGCCAACTCATTTAGTGTTACTGGGTGGGTTTTTTCTCCTTTTTATTAATTTCAGAAGAGGGCCATCTTAATAAAACATATAAAACCCCATATATTGCAGCATGCAGATCTGCTTTTCTGCAGCCACGTTGAGTCAGTGCAAAGCTCACTACAAGAACAAGAGGAGACAATGCCAGCCTTTCCATGGAGTAAACCAGCCTCATCTTCTCAGAGACAGAAAAGTCAAATAAGCTCAAAACTGCCCTAGGAAACCTTGATGGGACAAAATATTTCTGATGCAAAACTCAGACTTGTATGTTCCAATTCACAGCATGGGAAAGAGGATTCTTGCCACAACCTCATCTCAACTCTTCTTTACATTTTTAATAATTTTTCACAATTCAGGTGTTTAGCGTGGGAAAACGTAGCAGTCAGTAAGTACACTGTCTCCCACACAGGGTGTGCTTTGTGCATGTATGAGCTATAGATTAGGTCACATGGGCAGTGTACCTACCTCATCTCTGTTAATAAATGCATATAGTTTAACAGGTAACTAGTGACAGGGTCATTTTCCTAGCTTTGCTCCATCCCTAGCCATTCCTGTCCCTCAGTCATGTTTATAACCTCTTGTGCTGCTACAAGGCTGTCCCTTGCCTTCCAGTGGCTTTTGCACTTGCCAGAACCTCCGTTCATTCTCTAAATGGGAATGAGATACCAACTGTCAAGTCCAGAAAAAAAAAAAAACCTACATTAAATGTTAATTATCTATCTTGACAAAATTATAAATCTTTGATTAAGAAGTTAAGAGAGCTTGATGATGACCATAGGTGATGTATCTAAAGTATTATCAAAACATGAAAGAGCTAAACAAATCATACCTGTCAGTTCATCATTGCTATTAAAGTATAGCTCACATTGGGCTTATTTTGATGGCTCCTTTGTATTCCTGCTGTTGTGTTTTCTTGTGGTGTCGATAGAGAATCTGCTATTTTAGAAGCTAAATAAATACTAAAATTTGAACTTGAGCAAAAATTTATTTGAGCTCTCAAATTTGACCCCAAATGGTCATTATCTTGTCAATTATGAGTGCCTGAAAAAAATTTAACTCCTAAGTTTAGATTAAAATTTAGGGGGGAAAATCTCGTATATTTTAATTCAATATATCTGAACTAGTAACATAATAATTTCCAAGACTATTACTGGAGCTCTTAGGGACTGAAATTGCCCACTCTCAGCTGATCACTTAATTTTTTAAGTTTTTCTTTTTAAAAGAGCAGTGGAGAAATGGACTTGGGAAGGTATTATGCAGTGAAAAGAGTATATGGATATTTGTAAGAACAAAAATACTTCTGTCAGGCTTCATATGTGTTGGGAAGGATCTCTGTTAATTAAAAACAAATCCAGAAAATTACAGCTGAACTGAAGAGGGTCTTGCAAATATGTTGCATTTCAAAATCTGCAGCTAATTACAACACAATTGGAATTCAGTTAATCATGTAAGGGAAGGACAGGCAAAAAAAAAAAAATGTAATTGTTGGGTGGTGAATACATAGGCAGATAGACACTCAAAAATGAGAAAGTTATTCCCAGCAGAGGTAAACAGGAGCAGATTAGAACTGAACTATTTCAGCAGAAGCTGAGCATGTCCCTGCCAAATACATTTTTCTAGTATTAACTCTGTACTACCCAGAATCTATCAAATCCTACACAATTTATTTGCTGGAATAAGGTCTTCCAAACAACTTGTGCAAGGTAGATGTCGAGGTACCTGAGCAAAAGCACACTGCTAGTTTAGTTTAACTTTCATCCATAGTTCCCATCTGTGTTACGTCTGGCTTGCTGAGTAGTATCAAGTGATTTCTACAGCAGGATCACATCACCTTCCCGTTTGCTAAGCAGTCCTGCACACAAAGTGCAAAGGGAGGATGATAAAGATGGTTTATTTGTCTTTTCCTGCTCTGTCCTCTTCTCATCTGCTGTAGGATTGAGCGTGTGCCTGTGCTCACACGGCAGTGTGGGGGTGACATGAGGAGTCCCAGCAGCAGCAGTGCCCTGCTCTCCCCAGGGTGCTGCAGCTCTCCTCTGCTGCTCCCACAGGCAGTATTTACCCACATCCCACACAGTCATGCAACTTTATGCACACTCATAGACTCCTTTGTACGTTCTGTATTAACTTAGCATTTTATTGATCATTTGGGAGCAGAATGAATGCTAATCATTAAGTTTTATATGAATGTTTCTATTAGGTGAAGCCTTATAGCACATGTGCTGAGTTAAGGGATGTTGCCTATGTCAATGAAAGATAATTCCACATTAAAAAGACATTTTCTGGCGCATCTTTATTCAGTTACATTTCAGCTGATCTAAAGGGCTCCTATCAGCACTAACACAGAGGGGTAAGGCTTTGGAATGTAAGTGTAGATCATAGTTTGCTAGGCCAGGATACTATTTCTCTGCCATGGATTTCAAAAGGCCTTACTGTACATACTGGTTCTGGCATTTGAAACTCCAGGCTTAGCGGGGGGATGGGGAGAGACAGAGGAGAAAAAGCATTTAATATGAACAAAACATTTTTTGTGAGATTCCTTTTTGTTTCCATGTGCCGTACAGTCAGCGTCTTTTGAGTCTTTATTGATGTTCTCACACAAGCAAAGTGACTCTTGAAAATGCACCATTACAACTTCATATATCCAGTATATAATTTGTACTTAACAGAAAGATATTTAGGACCATTTGCCTCAGCCATAAGACTTTCAGCTGCACAGTGGGAGGTAGTGCTTCAATGAAACCTTTGTTTTTAATCTTCTGATACAGCCACTAAGGCAGTTGGCTGCCTTTAAAATTACATCAGTCTTCTTTTTAATCTAGGGTTTGCAAGCAGTAGTTAGTTTGGGGCATCCACCAAAGCCTGTCATTTCAGGGACAGAACTACCACCCTTTTTTTTTCTTCTCTTGTGCAGGGCGCACTGAAACCCCTGCCTAAAAAAGAAGAAGGGAAACGAAGAGGAAAGTTGCCCGGCGAGCGCGCGTGTTCCCGGAGATGCCGTCCCGGCCGGCCCGTACGCTGCAGTGCAGCCCAGTCACGTTCACTTTGTTTCCTCCCTCTTCCTAAAATTAGATTAGGATTCCCTGAGCCAGCACAATGATGCCGAAGCCGGACAACCCCGGGTTTGAATCACTTCAAAGCAACCCCCTGTTTCCACCCAACGTCGCCCGTCTGCCGCAGCCCTGCAGAAAGCACGTTGCTCTGCAGAGCAAGTTGGGTGGCAGTGGGGCCAGCGTCTCAGACTGTTGCCCCAGTGTTCCTCTAAGCTCTGCCCTCCTCGGGGAAGGGGAGGGTGGGGGGAAAAAAAATCCCTCATAATTCAGGCAACAGCTGGAAAGCTTAGCTTAATGGTCTGTGCTTAAATGTGGAAGGTCACAGGGTGCTGATCTAAGGAGCGGGGAAGTCTTGCTCAGCCGACTGTTGACACTTAGTAAACGGAGGAGGAGGGGACTGTGTGTGCATCTGAGAAAGCCATACCCAGCCCGCGAAGAATAGGAAGCAACTTCTATTCAAGATTTGCAGGGGTCCTGGACCCAGTAGGGAAAAGCAACAAGGCCCTTCACTGCCTCTAAGTTACCTTGTATTATAACAGGATTAAAGTACATTTAGCTTCTCTATTAGCATACTTTAGCCCCATTTAGGCTTACTTGATGTTTCCGATGGCCTTTGATCAGCCTTGCATGGTGCTGGTCAGCTTCAGGACACAGCAGTCAAAAAGCGAGACTGTGAAATTATCCTGATGTTGAATCTCACAGGAGATATTTCTGGCTGTTTTCATTCACTCATCCCCAATATTCGAGTTTCTTTCTCTCTCTCTCTCTCTCCTTCTCGCTCAAGAAAATAATTTACACATTGTTAAAAAAAAGGGGAGGGGGGAAGCAGAGAGAAAGAGAGAGATATTAAAAGAAAAAGGTAGCTTAGTGACCAGTAATAATTAGCTCCTTGTTTGAATTCAGTGCTGGCTTGTGTGCCAGTGCTGAAGCATCTATGAAAAATACTATAATTTCTACAGTGTCTGGCTTTTTATTGCTTACATTTGCATATAAATTAAATCCATATTGTAGCTTTAAGGCAAGCTAGGCTTAGAATGCAGTACAGCTCAGGGTCCTATTGTTTTACATCTACTTTCTATACTGTGGTTAAATGAAAAGGGAGGAGAAAGTAAAGGAGGGAGAAAGTCAGCTTTGTAGCATTTTTAATTGCTTCTCTGCCAATTATGGCCAAATTAATATTTAAACTTTGTAGTGCTTCGAGAAATTGTTTATGAAATCCACTTCCTTGTGTTCAGTGCTCCCTGTGCCTACAGCAATATCTACATTGGAATCTTTTGTTGAAGAAAATGAAAAATAATTCAAAATAAATTCTGTTCTCCTTTAAAATATTTTTCAGAAACAAACGCTGATAATTGAACCGTAACTATTTCAAATACAGACGTGTTCCTTTATTGCAAACAGCAGCCTGAAACGCTGTTACCAGCCAACATTTTTCACCTGATGCTGTTTATCTGCATGAAAATATCTGGTGTCATTTTGCTCCTGCTTGTGTCCCCCTGCCCTGCCCTGCCCTGCTCTGCTCTGCCCTCCCCACCCGAGCTCGGGCTTTTCTGTGCGCCCGGCTCAGCAACCCGCAGGCTGCTGGTGCTAACACATCAGGGCAGAGCCTGGGAAGACAAGAGACATTTGCAAAGATGAGTAACAAGAAGCAAATGGCGCCTCAAAGTCTCCCTTTAAAAAATTCTTTAATGAGATACAGTACATTTATTATTTATTTTTTTTGTTTCATTCTTTTCTTGGGCTAATGCCTAGTATGTACCAACCACTGGGCCACATTTTTAGGAAACATCTAAATCAAAAGTCAGAAGATTACACAGGGACATAAGAAAATCTTAAGATGGCAGGAGGCCAGGAAGCCCAGCTAGGCCTACCCCTCTCCTCTGGTTAACAGTTGTTCTCCATAATATACTGGTTTTCTTCCCCCCCACTTCCCCACCCCCCCCTCACCCTCTCTCTCCATATGCTTCTTGCTCTATTTGAAATCTGGTCAGATCGGTCGCTTCTAGAGCAGCATCTGGTAGCTTATAATATATACCCTCTGGAAAAAAAAAACGTATTACATTTGTACAGTGCAAGACCTCACTGGAGCCGTGTCCCTCGTCCTCATATTTGACATTAGCTCTAATAACCACAGCTCTGCTCCCTGCAGTTCCCCCCAGAGCCCTCCGCAGCTCAGCGAGGTCCCCTCTTAATCTTTTCTCTTTGCGAGGGATACAGACCTAGTTTCACTAACCATTTTGGAGCCTCCAATCTCAAAGTCATTATGGGACTTTGCTGAACTATTTCCATTTCTGTAATATTCCTTCCGTAATTAGGTAATCAAGACTGTGCATCTTTCCCAGGTGACCTTTCGTGGTTGATTTTATTTATCAGCTTATCTACCCTCTTATTAGGCATTTTAAAATTTCTGGTTGCAGTACCATCAGCTGGGCACATTGCTAGCCTTTGCAGCTGTCTGCTTGCTATCGTAATTTCCTTTTTCCTCTTTCCCATCACCCATTTGCTTGTTCTGTCTGATTTTTGCAGCTGTTCAGACTAACGGGGAACGTTAGAAGTGCTTGTGCGCCTGGTGAGTTTTATGAATACTCTCCTCTGGAGGCCAACAGGAGCACGGTGTGGGCTGACACGTGGGTGAAGATGTTGGTGGGACTGGTTTAACGTGACTTTTTCTGGGCAGAGATAGTCCCTGGTTATGGGATTAGATGATACCCCATCCAGAGAAGTCCTGCCCCTATTTCCACATATCAGGATTACCAAGGTGAAGGTCACCACACTGAGGTGGAGCTGATTTCACATGAAGAAGGACAGGACTCGCCAAGTCTACATTAGCACAATAAATATTCTTCCCAAAGCAACTGACTGTCACCTCAACTGTGCTCAACAATAAAAGTCTCACTTCTCATCTCTACCACAACAAAATAATTGCCTCCAATTTACAGTTACCCATCTGTACATTCAGAGCTTTCTGATCAGCTATAAAACAGCACTCCTAAACTCTTTCCCTCATTAATCTTTGGAGCAATACAACTGATAACTGAGAGAAAGCTCCATTTGTTTCCTCACCTATCAAAATCTTTTGCCCCTGCTCATCTTTTGGTCTTCTGTAGCTTCTGCCCACTGCTGGGTGAGCCTCTCCTTCACTTCAGAGCTCTCTGTGTCCAGCTCAGTCTCCAGTTTGACAGCAACCTTCCTCTCTGTCTTTCCTTTCTGCTGCTCAAGACTGGAATTACAATAGCCACCATGCTCTGGTTTCAGAGATGGCTGCATGGCTCTTGATGACCCCCATTGCAACGGTATTTCAGCACCAGATCGTGTGGAGCCATCCCCAGCCTTCACAGCACCCACTTGACTATGGGGTACAGCCTTAGCATAAATGAAGATTGTCCAGAAGTCTTCTGCAGTGCTTCTCCTGAAGGCCCTGATGCATTTCATTGATGGGACTCAAAAAAAAAATGGGGGATTGGTAAGAGAATACATGAGGTGCCATTTCACAGATGAAGGGAGCCCTCCCCTCCATGGGGGTTCCTGTTGTCCAAAGCCAGGGGGACTGAGGACAGACCTGCACCTCACAAGGCACCTGGGGCACACGCCTCATCACCTCCCATTCGGCCCAGGAGCAACAAGCCTGGCTTCCTGAAAAAATCTCCCCAAATTCCAGCTGTCTGAGCACTTTAGCCTGTCAGATGTGATTTGCAGAAGGGCTTTTTCTTCACCACTCCAGGCAGCCTGTTACATGGTTAATTCTCCACCACTGTACTAATGAACCTTGTAAGACAGCACCACCAAGCCTTAAGACCATACAGATGCTGTAGCTACATATTTAAAAGATTGAATCTACTTATTCCCATATCTACCTATTAGTTGTTTGTTCCTGGTTTTAGGCTTGATGTGATGCCTATCCTATCAATGCAAAGGTGACTGTGAAAATGGCATTTGTTAAGCTTTTTTTGTGTGTACTGATGCTCTTTTTCAATGCTATAATTTTAAGCCCTTCTATCTCTGTTTCCAAAATAAGAGAACAAAGAGTCTTGACAACAATGACTGAGGCTTCAACCATAACCAAACACAGCTTATTCTGAGGCTTGAAGAAGTTTGGTTCCTTGTTTGCCATTCTCTTTGCCCCGTTGCTCTTTCCTGCTCCTGCTGGCAGTGGGCTAAGGCAGAGCATGGCAGCCCCACACTCTGCAACACAACATGAAGGAGGTTCCACTCAAAACTGCTCACTCTTGTGAAATTTTCAATCTACACCTGTTGACCCATGAGATTTAAACAACTCAGACAACTGCATTTTATAGGGGCAAAATAAATTGAGTCCAAACTCCACACTACATTATATTGCCCTATGAGTGGCTTCAGTGTTTGTTAGTACTTCACATTTTAGCTTTGTGTGTTACAAACCCCATCTTCTGGCAGTTTATCAGGTGTCTCCAGTATCGGTTTCAAAATAGATATTAAATACTGCTCTCACACCTTGTAGCTGCAGTCATTTCCAAACGTATTGAACAGCTTTTCTGCTCTTCAGCTGTCAAAGATTATACACTGAGAATAAATTACTCAGCTGGATGCATTGTTTGTAGGCAAACCCAGGCAGTGACAGTATCACTAGTCCCTGTGTTTAAAAGCATGTAAAACACTTTCTCTTTTTCCTGCGCTTTACGCTGCGATCCTGGAAGCGGCGGCTCAGCTCCATCCTCCGCACAAACAGGGATGCTGGCAAAGATGTCCCGAGGTACCACGGCTGTCATTCCAGTCCCTCACCTTATGGATGAGCCCCCGGCATGGGAGTGGGAGCCCTGTGGTAGTGGGATGCTCCAGAGGACATGGGTGGCCCCTGGCTGCCACCACGGGCAGAGGAACCATCCCCGTGTCATTGCTCCCAGCTCTCAGTGACTGCTGGGCTTTGCCTGCTCTCTGCTTTTAGTCTTGATCCTCACAGAAAACAATCCACACAATTTCCAATCATCTTTCACTCATCCCTACAACATGGATTTTCCTTATTATTTTTTTCCCCTTATTTTTCCAAGAAAAATAATGTGCTTGCTGGGTATCAATAGGTGTTCCCAGCATCAGACAGCTTCCTGAGGTTTCCCTAAATGTTTTCTTTTCTGTAATTTCTTATTACAAGGCCCACACAGTCCATGGCATCAGTTGTCACAGTGCTGTTCGTTGATGACATCACATTCTGTCCTTTGATGACATATTTCCCTTGAATTGCTGAATTACAGAAGGCTGTAGTCACAAACCCAGCACCAAACTAGAAATCAGACCAGAATTTGTTTTACTGTCTTTCCATTCCACAGCCCAGGCTTCCCAGGATGCCTGCATACAAATGCTCACAAATAGTGAATTTGGCCCTAAAGCTGAAAACAATTTAGTCAAGAGTTGAAATTTGTCTGGAATGGGAGGAGCTCATAAATATTAAACCACTTTGCTGAGGACCAAAAATGGTATCTGAATACCAGTCACAAAACATCTCGAGTGTCTTTAACCATCTAAACTTTAGGGTCCAGGTCTGCAAGGGGTTATCCATAGGCAATAGAAAGATACAGCTACAACCCAAGGGGATTAACTCCAGCCTCATCCTCATAGGATGAAGCACCTTTTTGAGACACCATCTTCTCTCACTTGGATAACAGAAGGATCTCAGATGACAAGTTTAGGTATAACCCTAACTTTTGGCTACCTACAGCAAATATCTGGCTATGGATAACTGAGACATAATTCATAATTCAAATATGTTTGTAGAAACAATTTGTCTAACCATTTTGACAGAACAAATTTGAAGCGAAAAAAAAAAATCTGCTTGCAAGCAAATTGCTAGCATAAAAGATTACTAAATTCCTTCAATTAAAAAATCAGTGTAAATAGCACTCTTGTTGATATTAAGTACATTTGTGAAGCAGAAATAATTTAATCAAACCTTAAATATGATAAATACAGGAACAGGCTTCTCACTGTGCATCTGATGCCCTCATTACTGCTAAATATAATTCTGATCTTTTCACTGATCTTTGCCTACTAAGGACTGGAGAATTGTTTGGGGTTTTTTAAATGCATTCTTAAAGTCAAGAAACAGGAGGAGTTTTCTATTGTTATGTTTTACTTTCTGGATCCTTTGTGAGTCCTTTGGATTCTCTTAATTCTGCCTGATTTTCAAGACAGTCTTCCAGGGTAAAAGAGGGAGATATGCTGCATGCTCCTTTGCTCTTATCCTTTCTTAAAATAGTTTTGAGTCCACATTACTTTATCATATGCAGCAGATCAGGAGCATAAAAGACTGTCTGACATGTGCTGCTCCTTGTCTGATAGATCAGGCACAGCACTAAGAAAACCCCTTTTCTTCAGAGAAAGTTTCCTATTTGTAGGTGTTCTCTAAATTTCTGGAGGACACAAACTTCTTCCAGCTCTCTCACGTCAGCATTGCTCAACGTTAACTCAGCTTCTTGGAGAAGGGTCAGAACACTTCCAGAGAAAGAAATGCAAGTATCCACAGATCATTTGCCCTTTTCTAGTTGTTGCCCTTGTAGCTCAGCCTTAGCAGATACCCAGAATTCCATCACTGTCATGCAAGTGCCTTAACTTGTCTCAAATGTAAAGCGAAGGGACCCATTAAAGGTTTGTGGCTTCAACATTCAGTATCAGTTTGTTCTAGTTAATATGAATACTGGCGATGTAAGGAGAAATCCCTTGAAATAAGACAGTCATGATAAGAGAACCCCAGGAGATGTTTCAAAAATAGATGCTGCCATTTTTATTAGCAAAGCACAGAAGCAAAAGCGGGGAAAGAATAAGTTTAGAAAAAAAACACTCAGCTCAGTCAAATACTATTGAGAAATTTGCTGAGAGAGTCCTAAGCTTAAATTACAGAGCAGAGTTTAAGATATTTTGAAATCTTACATGGCAGAACAAATTCTCTTTCCCACACTAATGGCTGTCTCTGTCTGTCTGTCAGCTCAGAGTTCAATCACGTATTCACAATCAAGTATGGGTCAAGTCCTAGAATGTCTGTGTCTTATAGTCTTATTCTTGGCTGACAAGGGCTACATCTAAATCAGTGTATGGCATTAAGTTATAGCCTGAAAGCAGGCTAGAGTGGTAAGACCAGTTCAGATGATGACTGCTTCTTGTTCCCCCCAGCCCTCAGCCTCGCTCAGGCCACTCCTGCTCAAAGACACAACTTCCAGCATCACTTATCTAATTGTAATTCTGCAAAGTGAGAGCATAGCTCAATAGTAATACTGTACAGGGCTTGTCTGGGCAAGTTCCTATCATCTGGCCACAGTCAAAAGATTACACACCAATAACAGAAATTTATTCAGAGCAAAGATATCCTGGTATAATAAGATCATCTTTCTTCATGCAATTATAATTCATGCATCCAGAGACAGCTGTCCATCAGATATTTTTTTATTAGCTGGCTTTGATTTCTATAATGAGTTTTATTAGTATATTTATGAGGAAGAACAGCAGCATATAAAGAAGTTATGAATAAGTTATTATGTGTGTGGAACCAACATTTGGGATCTCTGAAGTCTTGCAGAGAAGCCAAAATCTGAATGGATACAGACACTGAAATACTCCCCAAAACATGATCTGTGCAGATCTATTTCAATAACCCAGTGTCAGCACTACCCATTGTTTTGTTTCACAGCCATAAATCGTTTGATTTATGTAAACAAGAAATCTAAATGGGGTCTGAAAGAAAAAAAAATTAAAAAAAAAAAAAATCAGTGAACAAGAATGTCAAGTTTTAATTTATCTTTAATACTAGATTGTTGTGGTATAAAAGGATCCTTCTTCAAATACATGAACTGATACTGTTTGTCCTTGTTTCCCACATGCAAGAGCATCCAGGCTATGCTAGATGAGATACATCACATTTAGAGAGTTTTGAGAGAAGATGCTCAATTCTTCTGGCAAAAATAGCGGAAAGTGATGGAAATATGGGACCAAAGAAAAGTGAAAGCTACTGAGATGACAGTTTATGAAGACCGAGAGAAAATAAAAACAGGCAGTGATGCAGTTAAATGACACAGAGCAAAGTAAGAAGAGGCAAACACTAAGTGCCAGCAGCCCTGCAGATACGTACCATTGGAGGCAATTTTCCATAAGCCAAATACATAAATGTAAAAGTCATTACAAAGTCTATTAAATAGTTAACTACAATTAACAGTTTTGAAGCCTGAAGTGAGACAGATGATTTTGAGAATGTTTCTCCTTCAACAGGACAGCCTCAGGACTCTGCCCACTGCAATCTGTGACACTACCTGCTCCCCCTCAAAAGGTTCAAAGAGCTGCCTTCTGTCAAGCTGTATCTTCCCCTGTGCCCTGGGTCTCCAAGCCATGCCCAGCCCATCCATGTCACTCTGGTAAGTTAGGGAATTTCAGACAACTGAAGGTGGGTACTGCAAGATCATGGGGAAAAATAACTCCCATGCCAGCAGTTCCTGGTAAGGAGTGCCCTGTTGCTCAGTTGTACCTCATTAAAGCAGCTTGACCAAATACTTCAGGTTTCCTCAGCTACCAGCCAAAAGACCAGATCTCTTCTATGGCTGAAGTCTGGACCACACACCACCACTTTTCAGCTTTTCAAACTGTACCATCAACAGCCAGTGCAGTACTTTCTGTGTGAAATGTTAATAGGTAGGCCAAAACATGACACACTCTTCACAAACCCTGGATAGTTAAAGCAATGGTCTTTGTACAAAATGTCTGGTTTTAAGGGGATAAATACGTAAGTAATCAAGGCAGGGTCTGATTAATGACAGGGTCTGTAGGCAAAGGAAAAGGATGCAGCATGTCTGCCATGCACAAAGAGCAAGAACAGTCTGATACTCCAAAAGTCCAGAACCTCCCCAGTGCACCCTAGGTAGTCCCACCTAAGCAAGAAAAGAGACCAGGAAACTCCTAGCTACAAAACTGGCCAGCCTCTCCCGGTCTACCCTTACTGGCAAGTCCATCAACCACCTCTAATCCCTGTGTCTACATATCCAACACCATGGTTTGCTGCTGTCAGCTGTGGCCACAGCTGAGGGTGAGGTGTCCAGTCTGATGTTTACATCTCACAACAGACTTCCGTGTTGCTGGCCAAAAAATGCCATGTTGACAGAAGAAGAGTCAGCACACAAGAGCAGCTTGGTTTCACTGCTCAAGTTTTCTTGCTGCCTAGCTGTCAGGCTAACCTGTCAGTGTCAGTAAGAATCCAAACAGCCAAAAGTTGTCCAATTATTTTGCTACAATCTTCTCAGAAGTCTTCCTTAAAGCTGAGAGTTCCCAAGGAGGTGAGAAAGGGCAGTTAGAAAGACTTCAACAACTGCTTCCTTGAAAGAAAAGAAATCACTGGCAA
The DNA here is from genome assembly GCF_020740795.1 of Apus apus. Lineage (NCBI taxonomy): Eukaryota > Metazoa > Chordata > Aves > Apodiformes > Apodidae > Apus > Apus apus. The sequence continues at coordinate 9,657,331 of NC_067287.1, forward strand.
GTGGTGGGTCCTGCACGACACCTGCAGAGGGCTCAGATGGGGCAGGGCCTCAGTGCCCCAAGCACTGTCTGACCTCCAGCAAGACCTGCAGCCTGGAATTGTGGAAAAGACTGTACTTTACTGTCAAGAACTTATCACACCTCCAGAAAGAGAGTGAAAACCAATGTGGTGCTGAATGATCTTATCAGTAATTAGAAAAAATTCCCCACAGTAAGAACTGCTCAACTGTCACCATCTGCAAAGAGCCTTGATTAGCCAGATTGTTTACTGCTCACAACCATCGAGCTCTTCATGTCTCTTCTGACACTATGGAGAAGGGCACAGCAGACCCCTCTTGGCCTCATTCCTCAGCCCAACATTGTTTCCAGAGCCTTTTATGCCACCACCACTCCAATCAGGAGCTAGAGTGCCTTCACAAGTGTTCTGTCCTCCCACTTTTTCAGACAGAGGTGATCTGAATACCACAGACACCTCTGAGAAGGGAGAAAACATAGAAAAGGGCATTTGGGGAATCATAATGGCAATGAGTGGCAAGAACAGATGATTACAGGACTTCATAAATTTTAATCAAAACACCAAAAGAGTGTTCTGTCAATGCAAAGATATCATCCTCTTAATAGGAGGACAAACTAAAGCAGTAGCTTTATAAGATGCTTTGATGCCCCAGGGTAGCAGGACCCCTGGAGCTGACTGTTGTATCCCACAATAGTTCGTTAGTATTGAGATTCTTAATTCCCTTTATTGGATCTGAGTTTTGGCTTCTAAGATCTGACCCCTGAAGAGCCAGAAAATTCAGAGTGCTTTTTGCTACACACTTCCTGGCTTCAGGCATTAAACTCCACACTTTTAGAAATAACACATGCTTTTGCCTCAGTGAAGGAAAATGAATAACCCTGTTATCTCTTAGCAAAATATTATCATCATCACTCAGGCAAAGACCTCTGCCACCAAATCATCCTTCACATTGCTGTTCTCTTGTAACTGTGGGGAAAATATGTCTATATTAGAGCTGAAAATTAAAGACAGGAGGGTGAAAGTTGCATCTTCTGCTTCTGGACATGTCTAGTATTCAAAATGGAATTTTGTGACTCAGCCTCTTCTAGTCAGGACTCTTGAACAGATAGGCATTTCCCACAAGGAGATTTGAAGGGAGCATCCATTGAGTTGGAAAAGATAAGTAACTCCATTTTCTTATGTAGTAGATTTTAAAAAAGTAAATTAATGCTCTGACTACAGAGAGCTGTCAAGTCCCCCATCTAGAAACAAGTATCACTAACAGTCCGTCCATGCACAGTTTACTTTTGCCTCTGATTTTTCACCACTATCCCATAGAAACCCCCATATAAAATCACTGACTTAAAAAAAAGGTTTAAAAGGTATTCATTTGCCTTTCTCTTTTTTTTTTTTTTTTTTTTTTTACCATAGAAGCTTTCAGTCCCCAGACAGTGTGGGAATGAGGGACCAGATTCATAAGTCCCTTAAAACCAGGACAAAATACTGCACTTTGAAGAGAAGGTGGGTAAGGGAAGAGTTAACCAGGTTTATAATTGTTTCTAGAGAGCAATTATTCAGTCCCTAAAAATGCTGGTGGAAGAACAAAATGGAAAATGAACATGGTCCCAGCAGACAAATGATTAATATTTAGGGAAGGACTATTGCAGGTTTTGATCTAAAAGAAAGGGAATAGAGCTTTTTAACGAGATTGGTGCTCAGACAGTACAAACTCATTAGATTTGGGTTTTACCATCTCATTAATAAAAGATGGATATTTTCCTATTCTATACCCACTTGTTTTGAGGAGGGGGTTGTATGTTTGCATTCACTTTACCAGCATCTGTGTTTGGGAAGAGGTGCACGCCCTGGCAGCCTTGTGACACCCAGGCAGAAACACAACCTGGAGCAAGAGCCAGGCAAATAACTGAGAATGATACACACAGCTGATCAACACTGCCAGGGAATTACTTTTTTATGGAGAATGTTGTTTTTCCTTAATTTTCCTTTCCCTCTGCAGCTTTCCTCAGAGCAATAACTGCGAATAATCCCTGGTCCCCAGCTGAGCGGGGTGCAGCTCCCGGCACGCAGCTGATCCTGGCACGATGACATTTCCACTGGTCTGGGTGGACACGAGCAGGTGCAAAGCATGACCTGAGGGATCTGGGCTGCCTGTCCCAGTGAGAGGGACACGGAGGTGCCAGGCAGGGAGCCTGACAGCCCTGCTGCCTGCCCTCAGCCCTCAGCCTGCACCCACCGCTCCCGCCTGCACCTTCTGCGCCAGCTTCGTGTTTAATAAAGTTGTGGCCTCTTGGCTTTCACCACAACACAGTTCCCAGGTTTATTTCCCAAGGGTTCATCGCAACAGAAACACACAGTAGTTATAATGTGTCATAAAATAAATATTAGCAAAAAGCACACGTGAATCTCTGCTGGTTTGGAATTTGCTTGGCATCACGAGTCCCCTAGTGCAACCTGATCTAGTGGTAGGGTTCCCTGTTCGTGGCAGGGGGGCTAGAACTTGATGATCTTTAAGGTCCCTTCCAACCTTAATGATTCTGTGACTCTATGCATGTCTCCAAAAGCAAAATTTGTCTGCTGATGGAGGAGGTTTGTTTGTTTGCTTTAGTGTTGTTTTCTCCTCAGTCGGCTGGGCTTACAGCACTGTCACAGCTAATCAAAGTAAGTACCAGTACAGAGCTACCTTGCACATCACCCTAATCACATTGCTCTTGAAATTAAGTCTGTCAGCACTTCGGCTGTAAACCCATATTACGAGGGCTTAATAACTCCACTATGAACAAAACAAAATTACTTCTAGACTTAAACCTGGTGTGCAAGACTTCTGCCTACAGGGCCACCTTTTATTTGTTGCAGGGAATATGAAGAGCATGACCAAAATGGTTAAATAGATCAAACTTGTGAACAGGAACACAATGTAGGTCTGTGCACACACACGTAAGTAACCTCGTGATATATTTTACATCCCTACCTACACCTCTTGCATAAGAAGGCAATAAATTAACCAGAAGCCTCTGCCTCTCTCCTATTAATTTTCTCAGGTTTTTGAGATTCAGTCTCTACTTCATTTCTGGGTGTTTTTTTCTTTTTCCTACCCACCACAAATTATGCTGGCCTGAAGCTGAGGTAGACAAGGTAAAACTCCGTCCTAGAGCAGCAGCAGTTGTTTTATGTATCAAAATGTCCTGTCTTTGAAGTTGAGTCTTAATAATGTCTTGCAGGAAAGCCCCAGGGCAAAGCCTTTCTCTGCCACAGACTTCTTGTACAACTTTGGGCGAATCATTTGGCTTTCTATTCCTCAGCTCCACTGTTGAAAAATGGGAATAATTAAATTGCTCCACTTCATCAAACAACTGTAATGCTAAATACACCACGAAATGCTCTGAACTCTCTGTCATCAAGGTTACCTGCTGGGAGCCTGGGAGATGCAGAGCAAGAAAGGGGAGCCTTGGTACCACTAAATTCATGGCATTTATAAGTCCAGAAGTGCTCTTCTAAACCAGTTTTAAAGATTATTTTCTTTAAAATACATCAATCAAATAGATTCTTCTATAAAAACACTGTATATATGGGGTTTTTTACTATTAAATAATAGTATAGACTGTGTTGTGGTACAACACACAGCTTTGCCATTGCAGCTTGAGGTGGTTCCAATCTGGTGGAACTTATGTGGTAGATCTGAACAGCACTGGTGGAGCACTGTCAGGTCAAGAATACCCTTCCTGAAGACCTGCACTCCTGACTCAGATGCAAAGTCACAGAAAATTTTTGCACCCTCATGAGGAGGGGCAGAAATTAGCTGTGCTTGTGGCTCATGGCACCCCAGCACCAAGGTGTCCTCCTTCATCTTTCATTCTCACCTTGCCAGCAAGGCTCCAGTCCCAGAGCAGGAGGAAGGGAAGGAGTCACACAGCGGCTCTGGGGCACAGACCTGGAAGTTCATCCTGTCACTTAGATGGTTAGTGCACCAGAAGGTGACCCCCTCAGTGACCAGGGCTGTGGGAGTGCAGCTGTAGCTGCAGGAGGGCTTGGGGAAATGGGTGCTGCCAGAGGCTGGGTATTTCTCTGCAGAAAGGGCAGGGGAACTTGGGTAACACTGCAGCTGATGACATGGACAAAGGGAAGGAGAATGGCCAGTGTTGGATTAAAAAGAAGTTAAAGACAGCAGCAACACATGATGCAGTTATGCTCATGGAAATGCCCCACACAAAGGGATGAGTTGTCCTAGCAGTAAGCAGAAGCTGGCTCAGGTTTTTGCAGTCAAACCCTCCGCCCCCTCACTCTCCTTTTGCTGCACCTCCTTTCTTCTGAGGTCTCCACCCAAATTCTGAGCCTGAAGAAAGCTCACAGCATGTATCTTCCCATGGCTCTGTACAAGCCCTACCTCCCTCAATTACCAGCTCTCTTTGGGCCTCATGTGCAATAAGCAGTAACATTGGGACGCTCAAAAACAGGTTCCCACAGCTCCCTGGCTCCATTTTGCCCAGCGACAGCCACAGCAAGGCAGCACTGCCAGATGGTGGCCACGGACTGACCTGCCTGTATTTGCTGTTCTGACCATGTACAGGGCACCAGCTGGGAAAGCCCAGGGTGCCAGGACAGGGTCTCCTGGGTGCTGGCTCCTACAAGTCCTCCACCCATCAATCTTAGAGCAGTATGCTGTCATGGACAAATAGCAGCTGTTGCAGTAAGCTCATCGGATAACAGGCCTATATATTAAAGTACCTTTAGCACACTTACTAAAACATATATTTAGCTAGGGAAAATAATCTTGTGCTGCCTATAAAAGTCAAAGTTTGCCTTTATAAATAACTCTGGGAACCCTGCACGCATCTGAGGAAATGGCAACAGCATACCTGCTCAGCCTCCTGCCCTGGAAAGATCTCTGAATAAAATATAAACAGGCTGAAACGTAAAGAACCTTTCAGTGAATATAATGAAATCTAGTGAAGCCAGTCATTTACTCTGTAAATCATATAGCTATTTCTCCCTTGCAGTTGCCTGCCCTGACTTACACCGTGGACCTTATTTCCAAGCTTCTACCCAATTTGTTGCAAGCACAGGAACCCTGACAACAGCTTCTGCATGTCTTTGTGGCTGGTAAAAACATTAATTTATACCTGCAAAATGGCCCAGTTTGAGTACGCCACGTTAGCTTGACACACTTGTCCTTTTCTCCAGGCTTCTCTCGGGTCTTCCTGAGAAGAGAAGGGAAGGAAAAGCAAGCGTCCAAAAATGGCTGTTTTGCACCCATTCTTGTTGTCACAGTAGCTGGGAATGACAGCAGTCTGAGTGCTGTGTTGGTGCCAGCCACAGGGAGCTGGGGAGAGGGTCCCCCCACGTTGCCTGGGGACCCCGTGGCACCCCCAGTTCCCTCCCCAGCCTCTCCCCCGACTCCCCAGTCTCCAGCATCATGCAGCCTTTTCCCGTTTTATTCAGGGCATCAAACCTCTTCCCCTCCCCACGGCAAACTGTTGGAACTCTTGAGCTTTTCCTATATTGCACAGAATGTTTTAAGAAGAGGCTGGAATCTCTCTGAATTCAAGTGGATTTGCCTCCTGATATATGCACCTACCTCAGGCAGGAGCATTATATGTATCCCTCTGCCTGGGTCTACACATGAATAGAGACTGCAGGGAAAAAATTACATCTAGATGAGGCTTTATGATGTGTGTTCCTTCAGTATTAAGATTTCTTCAGGCTTTGTATATCCAGTAATATTGCTCTCATTTTAGATTCTCCCAGTAATAATTTTAAGAGAAAATTCTTTGTGACAACTGCTGTTGATTTAAAACTAATGTTTAGCCAGTAATGGGTAATTGTATTAGACTAAAAAAAAGCTGCTGTAAAGTCGACCCCAGTCTGATTTTTAATTTACTGCATCATCAGCTACTTTTATGATACTATTTAATCTGCTGAAATAAAACTATTGCTCTATGAGTATCTCTAACATTCAAGAAAGATTGTTTTTCGCCGTTCTGCTCTTGAGGCTGAGGAGTTGTTAATTATTATATGTATAATTCCTGTGAATACATTTATTTATATTTGTTTCAATTGTCACAATACTCAGAGAAGTAATGTGTTATATTTCACTCTGAAAACGCTTTTAACCCTCAGACAGGGAAAGGGATAATGCCCATCATGACTTTGCACATGTATCAAGTTCATGAAATGCATTGTGAGTTCCTGGGGGGTGGGGGGGAACTTGCCAAAATGATTTCCCTTATTTTTTTCCCCCAAAAGAACCCACATCTGGCTCAGCTGGAATGGTTGTGCTGGCAGCTGCAGGCAGCACAGCAGCTGCAAGGCTGCAGGAGCAAGCAGGGCTGATCTGGCTTTTCCAGCAGGCTAGTTTGCTTCTCCGGGAACCTTTGCAGCTGCCTAGCAGCAGAAGGGCCTGATCCTTCTCTCTCCTTCCTGGAGCTGTGTTCCTGATGAATGCAGCCAGGGTGCAGTGGGAGGTTTGCCTCCTTGAGTGTTGAGAAATCAGCCCAGAAGGGCCTGTTTCAACCCCGTCCCCTCCATCCCAGTATCAAGGGAAAGACCCCCAGTGAGTCGAGTGGGCTCTGGATGGGTCCCCGTAGCCTCTGTGTGGGTATGTTCACACAGAGAAGAGAGACTTCCAACCTGCCTTCACATAAATCTTAAAACCCAATATTCCTACAAATAGATATTTTTATGTTTTTCTTGCTTATTAATTTCCCACAGCAATAACTGGCATCGAAGTCACGGAAAAGAGCTTTTTGCCACCACCTACACCCAGCGTCGGCGACCTTCTCAAAACGATGCATTACCAGATTAAAACAGCATCCAAAATATTGTGCTGCTCATTTTGGATGAAAAAGAAATCTTCATCAGAAAAAAAAAAAATAATAATAATCTATCACAACAAAGAATCTGCACCCACCTCATTAAAAAAAAAAGAGGGTTTTCTCTATTTGCTACTCCTTTTAATAAACAGCAGGCTCTTGTAAAGATTACCTTGGAGACTCAGGGTGTGACAAAAAATGTTTATCTGTGGCACGTGAGTTGCTGATTTTTAATGTTCCCAATACATTTCTATTTTAGCTTCAGGTTTATTTACCCCAATAAATACTTGATTATCTGCCCGCAACAACTGGGGGAGAAGGCTGCTGTCAAAGCTATTAGAATACAATCAAGTATTATAATACATGGTTACAAGATAAAGTAAGGTAAAACAATTCTTAATGCTGTGCAACCACCTATTATTTTATCCAAACAACTTCAGTTTTTGTTATCTCCTTATGGTCGAATGCCTATTCCCTAGGAAGAGAGAAGTCTCTTTCTACCTCAGTAATTAGCTTGTTCGAAAGCTCCCGCAAATTCTTCCTATCATAAATTTTGCATTGCTCCACGCACAATAATGCACGTAACATTAAATAAACAATTTAATTAATTTAATTAAAATTAAATATTAAACATATTGTGTATAAGAAGCCCGTGTCTTTGATTTAATTGGGCAGGAGTACCCAAAGCAGTTTGGGTAACAGTGAAAAATAATTAAAAACAACAAGTACGGTAGCCTCTGGGTACGAAGAGTAGTTGGGAGCTTTCTCCTGAGAAAGGTTTATTTAATTAAAACTAAACTAATCTTTGGAAAACACTTGATAAGCATTTCATAATACAAATCATAATCCAAAAATGAAGCTTATGCTTCGTCTACATGATACTGGAAAATAATATTAAATAATTCAATTCTGCCATGAGCTACTTTCCCAGCACGCACAGAATAATTCAGCAGACAGCATGTTTACCACCTTTAGATTTTATGTAACATTTAGTTCATCTAGATAAATATTAGGAAATTATATGAAGGCATAATGGATTCATAAGTGATAAGGCTGAGAATTAATGCTGTGTTTAGACTGTTTATTGCTTCTTGTAGATATAATACCAAGCACAGAAAGCACAACTAACTTATTTACAAGGCAAGCTGTGCCTGCACTGGCAGGTGAGCCATTTGGCTGTGTTTGCATTTTCTAACCTATTCTTTGACACCTTTCATTCATAACAGAGTATATTATTTCCAGGATCTCATAGCACTGAAGGAGGAATAGATTATTTATAGGGTGGTGTCTCTATCAATACTCCATGTTGCCAAACGCTAGTATTTCTATACCGTCTGGTGATAATTTCAGCTCCCTGAAAAACTTGGATCCTGCCCAAGGTGGCAAACTATCTGCCTGGACATCAAACAGTCTGCCTTACACAACCACTCACAAGCTGGATTGCAAATGCTGACAGGCTTTATAGGTCATTTCAAAAACAAATGCTTCATTTTAACACCTTAGACTGCAGCAGCTCCTACAACAAGCTGCTGATGCCAAGTGGCTTTTTCAAAAGTGAATGTATCCAAAGAGATCCTAATTGACACTTTCAGGCAAGTGCCCAGCATAACTGAATATTACTCAGGTTTCTGGAGAGCGGTTTTAAAGCGACCATATAATTTAAGTGACCTTTGAATATAATTTAAAATGCTACTGTAAAGCCCAGTTCCTCTCCTGCTGAATGGGCTCCATCAATGGGAAAACTCCTATTGATGTTAATGAGAGCAGGAGCAAGCACTTCCACCCAACTCCTATTGAATTACTCAGGTTGCCTTTTTTGGTGGGAGCTTTTTTTTTTTTTTTGCTTTCTTTTTCTTTTTTTTTCTTTTTTTGTTTTGTTTTGGGTTTTTTTTTTATCCATTCCTGGGAAGATCCTGTTAACTGACTTGGAGTTACTTTGGTTCGCATCATACCCGCAGCTTTTTAGCAGAGGACTCCAGTGCTTCAGCAGAGATTTCTGTCGAGCAGAGGTACAATAGGGCCCTTTACAGGGTGTGGGAATTTCCTGCATGTTGATTAACCTTGTACTGTAAAAGACCGTAGGCCAAATCCTTCAGTCCTCACGCAGACAAAAGTCCACATTGACTTATCCGAAATCTCCCTGCAAACGCTTATTAAAGTCAATGGTATTTTGCCTCGGTGAGGGCTGGGGATTTGGCCCGGTGGTTGTCTTTGCAATTGGGCATCACCAGGAGAAGGGGGATTACCACAACATCGAGCTGGCTGTGGGGACTGGCTTGTCCCCAGCCTCAGGCACCAGCTTCCCTGCAGCCCTAAGTACCCACAGCAAAACCATACTGGCAGTGCCAACCCAGTGCTGCACTCGGCGGTGCTGAGGGATGCTCAACATCACCCCGTGGGCCACCACCCTGACACCCACAGGGAGCCACACAGGTGCCACCCCTACAGCCAGCAGGGCAGGCAGGGTATTAGCCACCAACCCACCAGACTCCCATTCCTCCTCACTGTAGCTGCTATAAAAAAAAATTCTGGCTTACATCCCTGTCGGGACAAGAAAACCAGTAATTTAGAACCACCTCAGAGGAGGGTAGGTCTATCCAGAAAATAATAGAAATATAACAAAACAACGACCAAAAAAAAAAAAAAAAAAAAAGCTGGCTGGTTTCTATTTGTTTGGTTTGGCTGTATCATAGCTCAGACCTTCCTTGCCTTTGTGGTTCAATATTTACTGATTGAAAATATAGACTAGCTGGAGTCACAGCACTTGCCAGGAAGAACGATTATCATCAGAAAGAAATGGGCATTAAAAGAATAGCTCCTCCATTCCCAGCATATAAAACAGACATTCAGAAGAACAAACAGAGCAGAGAAGAAATGATGGTCATTTGCAAGTAAAATATTACTAAACAATATAACGTTGGATTAACTGTTTCATGTATTTATTGTGGAAGAATATATAGAACTTTACACGAGAAACTATGAGTACAAGCAAGAAACAATGCAGCCTTTTAGAGAGCTTGCTTTTAAGCTTAATGCCTCTGCACATATAGCACACGAGCTTGCTCCCTGTGCAACAGCTCCTATGAAGTTCAAAGGGGTCAGGATCAGGCCCCGAGGTTTTTTTTCCTGTTATGTCCCTGTTGATAATGTTGCAAACCCCCTGATCTCAGCAATGTGGTCTTATTTATGGCTGGGAACCTGCGACATGGCAAGAGGCACCATAAGCTGCAACTGGGGGGGCACTGATCCCGGCAACTGTGGAGTGAATTTCTCTCTCTACAGGCATTTAAAAAGCAAAGGAGGGGATGGAGGGGCAGAGGAAAGGGGGCAGGGGGTGAAGAAAAAAAAAAGAAAAAAGAAGAAGAAGAAAAAAAAGCCAAAAAAAATCAGGCATATATTGAGTCCAGTCCTGTGTTCATGTGAAGCAAACCATTGAGCCTGCAGCACAGTAGCAAGAGCTGACTGGACCAAACAAAACCTGTCTCCATTTATTGTCTTTCTGTTGTGGTCTGCCAGGAATGCAGGGGCTGGAGTTACTCTGAATTAGGCCTAGCTCTGGGGATGGCTTTGTACTCCCAGGACCTGTGAATTGCTGAAAATTGGTGCAGGTCTGACCTCCGGCTTTAGGGGACTTTCTTCCTTCTAGGGGTTTTTGAAATAGTCATGTAATAATTTCAGTAACTCAGTGGCAAATAATAAATTACATCAATCCGTATTTAGTTTTCTACTCTTACATAAGCTCCAACTGGATTAATTTGATATTCTCTTACCCAAAATACAGCTCTAAAAAAGGATTTCTGACAAACATGGTATGCAGGTCTATTCTAGTACTTGTCTTGGTTTACTCAGAAATCATTCTAAAACCTTTAACATGAATGCTTTGACATTGGCAAAAATTAGTATAAAGTTAATTCCATTATTTAACAAAATGGTAAAGAGTTACTGGAATTCCTGCATCTCTGTATTAATTTTTGTTTTATTTAACTGACCAGAAAACCTCATTTAATGCACAAACATTTACCTGCGTCTTATTCTAAATGAAAGAATTCTTGCAGAAACAGAAGCATAAAAAGAATTGCAGCAGTACAGTTGATCACTGCTGCCCTGGCAAACACAGTAACTGCTTGTTGAGATTATTAAAGCACCAGGAGAAGAGATACCTAAGAACAGAGAACTTTAGGGGTAGATTAATGCAACCTCTACCCTGTGGGATGCAAAAGGTTGGGACAGATGACTCAAGAAATTGCCTCCAAGTCCATCTTCTTTCCTTTTATGCATGGGGAAGAGTTGTATTTATTTTTAGAGCTTTAACTCTCACTGCAAGTTCATTCTGTTTTTTTAATAATTTCTTTGATATATAGAAGAGCTTGGAGCCTGACAGGCACCTGTAACTTTAAATAAAGCTTTCAAGTAACTTCTCAAGCTCAGGGTAGTGAAACCCACCAACTGAGTAACACATATCAAAGCACAAAAATCCATGGCAGAGGTGTAAGCTTTCCTGAAAGGCAGAAGCATGGGCTGGATGCTTCCTGGATGCTGGATGGTCTCCTCTTCACTCAGCATCACCACAGCAGGGACTTCTCTGGAGCTGGGGTAAACCAGCACACAAGGGACAGGTACCCATGCTGTCTGCACAGCCATAAAACCAGCAGAGCCAAACGATTTGAAACCAATCCCCCATTTAGGACACTGCCTTTTAAGCCAATTCTGTGATGGATTTGGAGGGAGGGGGAGGGGAGCAAGGGGACCCCCCAGGAATTTCATGCAGTAGTCAAGAATTAGTGGATTAAAGGGCATCTGCAGAATCCTGAAGTTTTCTGTAGCACCCTGGATTTCATTCTTCTGGAGAAACACCTTACAAATGTGCTGTTAACCCGCCTGGGAAGTTAGTTTGTCCCTCCCCCAAGACCACAGGCACTACACCTCTGCCAGCTCAGAGAGCCTCAGCATTTCCACCAGGCTAAGTGCTCAGGAATGACCCCGGGTGGGAGGACTGGGTGCTTGGCACTGCCAGCTGCAACTGGACCTTCTCCTGGGTGCTCAGAGAGGTACAGTATGCAAGGCACAGAGGAGTGCTCTACTTTCTGCTGGCACTACTACACGCCTATTATTTTTGCCAAGATGCATCCTATCTGCAGCAATATTCAGGCCACTAATCTATTGCTGTAGCTCAGACTAAGCTGATGATCATTTTTCAATTAAACCTCAGGTGAAAGTTGGCAAATCCACGCATGCATGTGGTTTGTCTCTGCTTGCAATCCTGTGTGCATGCACCTCAAAGCAGTGCAGTTCCCCTGACCTCTGGCTGCTGGGATTTTACTCCTGACAGGCTAGATGTGAATAAAATCATATGGAGCTCTGTTTTTACAGTTCAGCCTTCTGAGTCTCATCCTGCTGCCGTTGAAATCAATGGCAAAACTCCCAGCTTTGCTAGTTGTATCAGATTAGCTTTGTTCCACGGACTGAAACAATCTAATAGATACCAGGTGTCCCCGATAGAGCCTGTGTGGTCTACAAGTAAGTGGAACATATTTTAAAAAGTCAAATATTAAACAGCTACATCACAGAACCTGTAATAACCCCAAACTGTTATTATTATCTATGGAGGACATGATCAGTATCTAAGATGTGACTCAAAATAAATTTATATGATGCATCCTATAACAGACATTTTCTGGAGTAAACTCAGCTGTGTGCTAAACCACTACAGAAACAGATCCATATTTATGCTCATTTCCACAAGAAAGCATGGCTCTTGCGTGTTTTTACTTAAGGGAGAGAGCCCCAAACAACTTTAAATTAATCCAGAAATCCACTTTAAATATATGACCCTCCATGTAAAAAGACATATAGAAGTTAAGGCTGAATGTGAAACCTCCAGGCTGCTGCTCTGAAGTTTAGCTCCAAGCTATAAACCTTCAGTGTGAAATTCCCTACCTGCTTTTCCACAGTCATGGAGCCTCACCAGCTTTCCCAGTAGCATGGTCTGAAGGAGATGGCATGTTGCTATAAACATCTAGAGCTGGGCTGCACCAAGATACCCATCGCTGTACGATGGGCATAGCTGGAAAATGCAAGGAATCTCCCAGCACTGCCTCCTGGTGTGGAGGTGACCCAGGAGCCTTGCCTGACTCAGTGACCTCCTCTGCACCAACACTAACAGAAATAGCTCTGCCCACTCCAGAGCCTGATCCTGATTCATAGCACCTGCAGAGAAGGGCCTCAGTGCAGCTCCTGCTTCTTTTCCCCAGAGAACCCTACCTTCCAACCCAGGACCTATCACACAGGTGCAGCCAAGTCAATAAACTAGGAACACACAACTGGGGGGATCCCAAGGAAAAAATCAGCCCTTCCTGAGAAACAACAACAAAAAATAGGTGCTGAATATTTTTCTTATGCAATCAAAGATCCTCAGCTGTGCTAAGGTCTACCAGGTTTCTAGCCAGAACGATATCTCCTGGGGTCAGCTCTCAGGGCTATTTGCATGCTGGTGCTTGAGTCTTTTGCTCTGTTCTTGTCTGGCAAATCCATGGCTTGGGGGCAGCTTCCGTGGATGTACCTGGCTACGAAGTTGGACCAGGGCTCTTGTGGACAGCACCACTATCCAATGTATAGGGAGCTGGAGTCCGGAGGATTCAAAGAGAGAAGAATTTTTCCTTATCTCTGCTAAGGAAGCAGGAGCAAGCCTCACACCAAGCCTCCCTCTTCCATCCAAAGCACTGACTGCTGTCTCCTAAGCATTGATGGGTAACATCTGCTTGCCCCCAGCCTGGCCTAATGGGAAGCACCTTCTCAGCTGGGCTCCAGGTGCTGCTGCAGCAGCCCCTAAGAAGAAAGCATTGCAGTACCCAAGGTGTCATACTCCCAGACAGCGTTTTATTGAGCTGAATCTGCCACTGGAAAGGGTCAAGCTGGCAGCCCTCTACACCAAAACTGCTGCTGGAGTCAGTGCCTGGCTCCTGAAGTGAGAGAGTACATATTTAATTTTTCTTTTTTTAAAAGCTGCACCAGGAAAACACCAGGACCCAGTAAAAGGGCACAATCCCATTTGTATTTCACTTGGTATCCAAAACTCTATTCCTATCTCTGGTCTTATCTTTTACCAGCCAACCTCTTTCATTATGGGTTTATCTCCTTACCAGGCTTAAATATTTGTACTTTTCCAATAAAGATCTTGCAAAGTACATTCAAGGGTAGCTTATTTTTACATTCATCACATTTAAGAAGACTTTTACCAGAGCTGAGAGAACGCGTAACTAATTGTTGGGAGATCTGGTCAAGTTTATTGTACTGGGGAACTGTCGGGCAGTTATGATTTATTTATTCAGAGGGAGATAAGGCAGGCATTGTTCTCTGGAACTAAAAAAAAACAACACCAAAAAAAACAGGACTGATCTTAAAGTTAATATTATTTCCCATGCCTTCTTCAGTCTTTTCATAACTGAGGAGACCCACCAGGCCACAATCTTCATTGGCTCCCTTCATTCCCTTCATTTTAGGGCTTAACCTTAATCCCAGCCTGGCTCCCGGGCCCGGCGAGGCCATGCAGGTGCATCTCCTCCTCCATCTATTTCTTAACACGTCTGTTGTCATGAGAGGACACCTCAGAACGCTGGTGCCCCCCGCAAGGTCCGCGAGCCTGGCCATCCGCATGGGGGGGGAGCCTGCGGCCACCCGGGCAGGGGTCAGGGTGAAAAGGAGGGGCCGGGAGGGGGTCTTTTTCATCTGACAATCGAGAAAAAAGGGAGAGAGACAGCGAGAAAAGTGCCACCATCCCTCGAGTCCCTGCTGTGCTTTCTTGGGGAGCAGCAGTGTGCTGCTGCCAGCCGGGGGGCTGGCAGGGAGCATCCCCTTCGGCACCGGGGGGCGGCAGGCACGGGGAGCCCGGCACGGGCTGATGGGGGTGGGCACAGCCCGGCACGGCCCTGCCCAGCCCCACACAGCCTGGCACGGCCCCACGGCGAAAGCAGTCCTTTTCCACAGCCCACATGCACAAGCACATCCCGGCTGAGATGGGCGGGAGATGGCAGTGGCCCCCGATGTGCCCCGAGCCCGGCACCCCGGGGTGCTGTCGGCACCTCCTCTTCTCCCATCCCTGTCCCTCCTGCGCCCCACGTCGATGCAGTTGCCCGGGTCATCGCTGCCAGGCGGGTCTGCCCGGCCCTGGGAATCTCCCAACTTCTCTGGAGAGCGGGGAGGGCCCTCCCCGCCTGGCAGGGGGCTCGGCAGCCCCCAAGGGGGGAGCGGGCAGCGCCCGTGCTACCCCAGCAGCCTCCGACATCGGAGCAGCCTTCACTTCTGGCGGGACCCCGCTGGTCTCTGAGCCCGGTGGCTCCGAGCAGCCCAGGGTGAGGCTGGTGAGGCGCCCGAGGGTGAGAAAGGTAAAGGGAAAAAAAAAAAAAAAAACACAAATACCACAAGAACCGCAATGTGCCCCTGCCCGCCTGTGCCCCCGCACCGCTCAGGGGCGGCAGCTCCTGCTCGTGACCCCGCAGAGCCCCCCACGACCGCCCTGCCGGCACCAGCATCGCCCCGGGGCAGCCACGGGCCGCAGCGGGCTTTGTTCTGCAGCCCCTTCCCCCCTCCCCAGACCCCTCCACCCTCGACGGCTCTGTTGCTGCCGAAGCTAACGAAATTTTTATTCTCATCCTCGTTGTCCCTGAACTGACAAAGTGACCAAGAACAAACAAACAAACTCTTTTTAATGTAAGGATCTCTCACCTGGTGCAGTAAAGATCAGATCTCAGAGCAAGGGACTTCTACTTTCAGCAAAGTCTGGTTCACTGACTTGCTCAACCGGAAGAAAGAGCTCCATGAGCTAGTTTACATACACTCTTTTAAATCTGTTTCAAAGCCGTTTGATGTAGAGCATAAAGATGCACCTTGCGCTGCTGTCGGCAGCCAGCCCGCGGTTGGGGCTCTGCGTGTCCAACTCCCCAGCAGAGGGAAAGTTACAGATTTTTAATTATTTTATTTTTTTTAACTCACATTGTGTAACTTTTTTCCTCCAAATTTCAGTCCTTTACCATTCGGCAAAGCTTTTTCCGAAACGGTTTTAGGGTTAATCGGAAACCGTTCGAGTTGTGTTTTTGATCCGACCGCCGCTCTGCGTTTATTTGTTGTAAGACAAAAGTTAAATCGAACTGGTTTCACCGACAAGAAGCCGGAGACCGGGGCTTGGGGGGTGTTCTGGGCCGTGTCCCCTTTGCCAGGACCTGCCTGGGGCGCGGCAGGTTGGGGGAACTCCCCGCCGGGATCACCCGCCGCCCCCACGGGGCTTCCCCGGGGCTTCGGACGTGGCTGGGGGACCCGGGGCTCGGGGGGCGGCCGGGCAAGGCCGATCTCTGCAGGCCCCCCCTCAGCCGCCATCGGCTCCGGACAAATGCCAGCGGCTGTTTGGTGAGCAGAGCTGCGACCTCCGCTCAGTCACTTGCTAGTGCTGCCTCGGAACTTACCCGACGGGGCGGGAGAGTTGCGGTGCTTGGTGATACTCACTGTAAACCAGTGTGATATTCACTCTCTTAAGTCCAGCGTGGGCTCCAACACCGCAGGGGGTTGCGGAGGGAGTCCGGGGCTGGGACCAGACCCACGAGCCAGGCTCCCCCCCCCGCAAGCCCAGTGCGGACACAGCGCTCGATGCCCGGGGGCAGCACATCTCCCCCCGCCAGGGCCGGGGCGACGGCCCCCCGCACCCACAGCCCTCCAAGCAGAGGGGAGGGGGAGCGGAACCCTCTTGTAAAGCGTCCAGCCGTCGGAGCCCGCAAGATAAACATCATTAGAAATCATTGTAATTGGGATTGTGAAATCTGACCTCTGACCCGCCGGGCTACGTGTCCCAACCGTGTCTGCTTTGATTCCTCGAAAGGCGGCACAAAGGAACAAGCTCCGTGACAGGAGGCAGCGGGATCTGCGTCCCGGCCCGAGGGGACCGACGGGGGGGCACCACGCGTGGCCTTCCCCTCCTCCCCCGCTTCTCATTTGCATATGCAAAGCGGCAGGCAGGCGGGCCACCCCCGTCCAGGGGAGGGGGTTTATCGTCGGGCCGGGGCCGGGACGCTGGAAGCGGTTGTGCCCGTCTCTCGGCGTGATTTGGAGGGATAAATGAGCTTCGGTGCGTCCTTCCACCAAGAGGGAGAGGAGGAGGGGGGCGGGGGGTCGTCTTTTGAGTGTTGGCCGAGATTCACACCCCACAAACGCGCGGCTGCCTCCCGAGAGTCGGGGTGGGGGGGAGCCGACCTTCATTTCCGATGCCAGGATCTAGGGGGGGGAAATACCGCTTTCCCTCCGGGGCTTTTCCACTAGGCTAGTGGGTGCCCCCTTCCGGGGTTTGGGCTCCCTGGTCCCACCCGGGGGCCCCGTCCATCCCCAATTTTTCCGGCCGGGGGGCCCAGTGCGTGTGTCCCCGCCTCCCCCCGCCGCACACCTGGTCCCTCTCCGACAGGGAGGATGGATGCAGCTCCTGCTCTTACCTCTCGACTCCTCGAAGCCCATGGCGAGGCTGGTGCTGAGCCCCTCGCGGGGGGAGCGCCCGGGCCCCCCCACCTGCCGCTGGAGAGCATCTCCCGCGGGGCCTTCTGCCCCTGGCACCCCGGGGGACCGGGGTCACTCGTGGAGCCCGCCAGGGCCAGACCCCGCTCAGCTGCTCTCGCCGAGAAATCCTAAAAGCATAATTACATTAAAACCCCTGATTTGTTTAAATAATCTTCTTTAGGCTCCTCTTAATCTGCTCTATATCTCCCCCGTCGTCTTTATTCCTGACTTGTCCAGCTCAGCTGAGCTTGGCCGAACACCCCACGGCTGAGCAATCCCCCTCCTCATCTTCCTCATCCTCCTCCTCCGGACCTCCCCACCCTGCGGGCGACCCCCGCGCCCGGGAGCCTGTCCCCGGCTGCAGGTAGGCAGGGGGCCCAGGGGTCTATCGGTGGGGTGGGAGGAGGCGAGGGGCCCCGGAAGCTCCACTCAGCCCAGCCTTAGCATCACCCGTGTCCTGCGGGCACGGTTCACAGCGGGTCTGTGCCCTGTTGCCTCGGCAGGGCAGGGCCGGATCCGGCTTTTGGAGAGGATCATTATCCCATGTTTAGGCAGAAATTATATTTTTCGCCTATACAGCTCCAAGGGAGTGCGAGGCGGTGGGTTTATGACCAAGGCAGAGAATTGAACTGAGACTGGAGCCAGGGGGATAGAGGGGTCAATCTCTCCGCGTCCCCCCGACAGAAGCAAGTGAAATAGGACCGTGGGAGGGAGGGGGGGGGTCCCTGAAGGTGGCCCCCGTGTCCTGTAGCTGCCCTCGCCGGGGCGGGATGTCGGTGGCCGCTATCTCTCCGAGCTCTGCGGCTCGCAATTTGAAAGACCGTTTCTTTTCCTCGGTACGAAAGATTGAAGTTTATGTTTCAATCCAATGGAAAGGAAAAAAAAGGAGGGAGAAAGAGACGCAGAACTTTAGATGGCGCTGTACAACATTTATTGAAACCCTCCGAGTATTCCTGGCTCCTCGGCCTGCAGAGAGGAGCAGAGCCCTCGATGGGCCGACGAGGACTGGGCTGGAAGAGGGTGAGGTGGGATGTGTGGGGTGGAGGAGGGGGTTCCGCCGCGGGTGCGGAGGGTAGGGGGCTCTCGCCGGGCAGGGCAGCACCGGCCTGAGCCTCCATCTCCGGTCGGCGACAGTCAACTGCAGCCCTGAGCAAGAATAGTTAAAAAGAAAAAAGAAAAATTTAAAAAGAAAATAAAATGAAAAAAGGCAGAGGCCGTCTCCCGCTACCCCTCTGCTCCACTTCTCCTCGCATAGAAGGAAAGCCCCTAATGCCTCCGACGGGGGGAGGATGAGGGGTGGGCGGGGAAGCTGCAGACTTGATACGAGCTGGGGGTGCTGTTGCTCGCCCACCCCCGCGCCCCAGCCCGCCTAGTCCCGCTCCACCGGGGCACGGCCTCGGCGATGCCCTCTCCCCCGGCGCAGGGGAAGGATGCAGGAGAGAGGCTCCCCTGGCTCGGGGCTCACCCTGGTTCATGTTCTGCTTGCTCTTCCTTTCCGCCACACCGGCTGCGGGCCTCGGGGAGAGGTTCCGAAGAGCAGAAATGAACAGAAGGGATAGGAAAAGCCGACAGGCGGCCCTATCGCGGGGGGTTGCGGCCGCTGTTCACCCGCCCAGGCAGTCGGTCTCTTGCGGGGACGGCGAGGAGCCCCAGCGCCCGCCCTCGGCTCGGAGGGGCCCCACGCCTTGGGCGCCGGGCCGGGATACAGC
This sequence comes from Apus apus, assembly GCF_020740795.1. NCBI lineage: Eukaryota > Metazoa > Chordata > Aves > Apodiformes > Apodidae > Apus > Apus apus. The sequence continues at coordinate 9,676,391 of NC_067287.1, forward strand.
CGCCCTCGACGGCGTGGGGACAAAGCCACGGGCACGGCCCGACAGCGGCGCCGAAGAGAGCCGCTCCCGGGACGGGGCGCAGCCGAATTTAAGCGGGGTGAGGTGGAAAGGCGGAGCGGGGCCGGCAGGCTGGGACCCCCGCCGTGCTCGCCGGCCCTTTGCCTCCCCAGGCACACGGGCAAAGTGATCCCGAGCCCTACAAGGGGGAGCAGAGGGCAGGGGTCGGGAGCGCTCCCGGGGAGCGGCGGCGCGGCAGCCGGTGCCGAGAGGCGACCGCTCCGGTCCCTTCCTCTCCGCGGCTCTGCCCTGCCCGGGGAGAGCTCCTGGCTGGACACTCCGTGTGGGAGCGGACCCTCTCGGAGCGAGGCATGGAGCTGTCTGGAAAATCCCTTTTCCACACATCCCGGAGGTCTAAACATCCAGACGGTTTCAGGCATTTCGTCCTGCAGGAGCTGGCGATACATTATTACCATTATTACACGTTGCTTTTTATTTCTTGTTAAAAAGAGAAATGCGGGAGGTGAGGCACAACCAAAACAGCCAAAGAGAACTGGTTTTTTTTAAAGGGGTAGAAAAAGAAGAAAAAAAGATATAAGGTCTTAGACAGTGTTTTAAACAGGGGATAAGTGGTTTAAAATTGCTGCACTGATCCATCAAAACCAGAAACTAACTACGCCACCGAAATGGCACCATATACCCACCCAGCTTGTTGTGTGTGCACATATATTCATTTTTTATATTTGTGTGTATATATATATATAAAACACACACACATATATATATATACAAACATCCAGATGCTAAAATAAAGAATTACAGCCAGCCTGAATCCTGAACACAGTCTACACTTTATTTCAGACTACAGATTTCTGAACATAATAAAATCTTTGGCTTGTAGCGGCGGGTTCAGTCTCGCAGTCTGTGGATCAGAATTAGTACGATTTTTTTTTTTTTTCCTCGGGAAAAAGAAAAAATAAAATAGAGACAGAAATTCACACATAAAAAAAAAGAAAAAAAGAACAAACGAAAGACCAGGAAAGTCGGACATTTACTGCAAAAGAAGAGCAACAGACACGAAGAAAGAAAAGGAAAAGAAAAAAAAAGTGAAGCAAACAAAACGAACAAACGAACAAAAGAGAGGGGAAGAGAGAGAGAGAAGGGGAGAGAGAAACTGTCCAGCAAATAGAGATCGCTACACATATTTCTTACCTGAAATTAAATATATACAAGGTCATATGCTGTTTGGCTATATAGAGATTATTTTTTTTTTCCGTAAGTGTTCATATTTTATTAATTAATTTTTTTTTTCCTTAATCCGAGTCCTTATAACTATGGATAGACAATAGATCTGCTTTTAAATAGCACCTGTCTGCCTCCCGGCCGGCGGGCCGGCGCCGCGGCGCAGGGCTGGGGGCTGGGGGGCCGCGCTGCCTCCTCACTCGCTCTCCTCTTTGTCCTGCACGGTGGTGGTGGAGTGGTTGTAGAGTCCCTGGGCCATGAGGTGCAGCGCCAGCCCGTTCTTGATGCCCGTCGCCTTCTTGATCTTGGCTCGTTTGTTCTGGAACCAGATCTTGATCTGGGACTCGTTGAGGCTGAGCTCCTGGGCCAGGCTCTGCCGCCGCTGCTCCGTGATGTACCGGTTCGCCTGGAACTCCGCCTTCAGCCGCTGGAGCTGCTCGGCCGTGAACGCCGTCCGCGGCCGCTTGTCCTCCTTCTCCGTCTTCTTCTTCTTCAGCTTCCTGGTGCGGGGGCCTGCGGGCAGGGCACACACACGCCGCTGGGCAGAGCCGCGCCGCCGACCGACAGACCGACCGACCGACCGCCGCCCCCGCCCCGCCGGGAGCCGGAAAAATGGCCGACGGGCGAATTTCTACCGGTCCCCTATGTCCACTCCCCCCCACACACCATCTCCAACACCGGCACCGCAGCACCGGCACGGCGGAGGAAAAGGCTGGGGAAGGAGCCGAGGTTGGGCCGAGCCGCCCGCACGTCTCCCGCCGCTCCAGCCCCACCGCGGGGAGCGGCGCCCCGATCACCCCCCGCCCCGATACCCGTCGGAGCTCCGCTCCGCCCGCCCCGCCGGGACTGGCTGCGCTCCTTCTGCACGGCCCGGGGCCGGGCCCCGCCGGCCGAGCAGCGGCTCCGCCGGGCAGAGTGGGGCCGAGGGTCCCCGGGGGAGCCGCCGGAAGCTGCAGCCCGGCCGGGGGCTGCCTCGGTCTGTGTTGGGGGGGCAACAGCCCCTATGCAAACCCAGCCCAACCCCCGGCGGGGGGATGGAGGCCCTTTCCTGTCGCCACCCCGGAGCCCCCGCCGCCGCCCGGGTCGTCCGGGCTCTCCGGCGGCCGATCCTTGCCGCCGACCCCCGGCCCCGCCTGCAGCTCCCTCCATGAACCCCCGCCGAAAGCGGTGACCTCCCGCGGCACCGTCCCCAGGCCGGGATGGGGCCAAGTGAAGTGCCACTGAGCTGGCCGGCAAATAGCCCTGCTGCGGGACACAGCCCGGGGACAAGAGCCCCATCGGGGGCTACCTCCCGTCTTCTGCTCGCCGGCCCTGCCCGGCGCGGTGGGAGCAGAGCGGGGAGAGAGCCCTGGAGAAAAGGATCTACGAAAACCCCCCGACAGCTGCTGGGCTCGGCGGGCGGCCCCGAGCCCGCAGCCCCCCGCCAGCAGCATCCGCAGCTGGAGCCGGCCAGGCCTCCCGGCCGCCGAGTAGGCCGAAAGCTCCTCTCCCGGCGTAGTCCTTCCCCCGAGCGGGGGTTTTCCCCGCGGCTCGGCGGTGTCTGCCGGCAGGGAGAGAGTCGGGGCCCGGCAGGGAGAGGGACGGGACCCGGCGGGATGCCCCAGGGCTCGGCCGGCGGAGGGGCGGAGGGCGCGGGGAGGGAATCGTTTCTCCCCGGCACCTTGCAGCGGGGTGCCGGCGCCTCCGACCGCCGCAGCCTGCTCATTCCCGGAGCCGGGAGAAGCGACTGGAGCCCGCGGGCAGCTCCCAGCACAACAAAGAGGGCGGCCAAGCCGAGCCAGCCGGCCTCTCCTCGCCCTTCTCCCCTCCGGGCTGGAGAGCTTTGGGGAGGACACGCAGAAATACATATTTTTTTTTTCTGCCCGAAGAAAAAGGGTGGAAAGGAAATGAAGGTGCAAGTGCAAAACGCCTGGCGTTGAGCGGCCCTGGGAATCGGTAGCAAAACACCCGTGGCCGGGCCGGCCGGGAGCGAGGGCCGCGCCGTCTGACAGCTCTATCACTCCATCAATCACCCCAGTCAATCAAAGTGGCTTTTCTGAGTTTCAAGTCGCTGGACGTGTCAATAACGGGGGATGGAGACGGCTCGGCCGAGAGCCCCGCACTCACCGCCGGCGGGAAGCGGCCAGGCCGGGCACGGCGGAGCGGGCCGTGGTTGGGAAGAGCCGCCTTCCCCGCCTCCCCGAGCGTCCCCGGGGCAGCCGACACCGTGCCTTCCAGACCGGCACAGGGGAGCCCACCCCGGCCCGCGGATCCCCGGCTGATGGCCTGGGATGTCACGGGGGGAACCCTCTCTCCTGGCCCTCTCTGCTCCTCTCAAAAAAAGTACAATTAAAAACAGAAACTAACGGTGATAAAAAATAAGGGGCTGGCGGGGGGGCAGTCTAAAGAGCCTTGAAAGGGGGCCGGGGGTCGGGAAAAGCGAGCAGGCAGCTCCCAGTAGGACGGCACGGGGCAGAGGCACGTCCCCTACCCGAGAGCCGGGCCCCAAAGCACGGCGGGGAGCACCGGCTCCCGCGGCAACGCGCGGCCTAAGGGCCTGCCCGGCGCTGCCTCGCTGCAGAGGCCCCCCAAAACATCCCCTCTCCACCTTCCTAAAAATAAAAAAACCCAAAAACCTTTTTCTTCACCTTCCGTGGAAACACCCCCCACACGCACCTCCAGTCGTAGCTCAACATGTGGCTCAGGTCTCCCCTCGCCACCCCAGAAAGGCCATCAACACCCAGAAAAAGTAAAATAAGGGGGGAAAAAAAAGCCCCCAGAAAAGGGAGAGGCCGAACCCGCCGCCTGGTCTCGCCGCGCTCCCACCCCACGCCGCCACGCTGCGGAACACCCGGGGCTGCGGCAAGGAGGGGCGGGCGGGGGGCACGGGCTCGCTCCCCGCATCGAAAGGCAGCCGGATCGGGGCCCGGCGTCACATTCAAATCTGGGAGACTCAGAGGAGGACCGAGGGATGGTTGGGGGGGGGGAGTGGAAGGGGGACACACACGCGTTTCCTCTCCCCCCGGGTGACCCAGGACACCCCCCACCTCCCCGCGCGAGGTCCTCAGCAGGCCGGGAGCCAAAACAACGGGGGCGAGAGGGGAAGGGGGCGGGAGGGGGGGTGGGGGGGCGACCTTGTCACGATTTTAACCGCTCCCAGATGCGCCGCGGTTCCTTACCCGAGGACGGTCTGTCTGAATACCTAGTGCAGTAGACCCAGGCAGGCCACACCAGCGGCTGTTGCGAGTCGGGCTTTATAACAGGTCCTCCATTATTAGAGCCCATGAGGAGGATGGCGGGGCTGCCGTGCTCCCCGTACTTCGCCGGGTGAGTCTCGCCCCCGTCGGCGGGGGGCTTGGCCGCCCCCGACGCCGCCGCTACCGCGGCCGCCGCGGCGGGACTGGCTTTGGCGGCGGCGGAGGCGGCTGCGGGCGGCGCGGAGCCGTCGGGACGGCAGTTCGAGTCCGGGCAGAGGAGGGAGGGCGGGTTGGGCGGCCGGGCCAGCAGCGGGTTGACGTTTTCTCTACCTGAGCTCTGCCCTCGGTCTCCGTCCCGCTCCCGGCTGCCTCCTCCTCCGCCGCCAGCCGGCGCGGGCGGCTCCTTCTTGCAGCCGAAGTCCGGCCTCAGGATGTTGTCGATGAAAAAGTTGGTGGTTCGGTGGGGCGGCGGCGGCGGGGGCGGCGGGTGGCGGCGGCGGGGCAGGGGCAGGGGGCAGGGCGCGGCGGGGGAGGCGGGCGCGGGGCTGGGGGACACGGGGACGCTCTCGCCATCGCTGCCGCTGCCGCTGCTCGCCGGGCCGGGCGCCGCGTCTCGGTGGTCGTGCCCCTCCGGAGGCTCTTCCATGCTCAGCCCCCGCCAGGGAGATCGCTGACTCTTTTCCCCCCCACCCACCCGCTTTACGCCCACCCCACTTTGCCGGTGGGTGGCGGGGCGGAAAAGGGGGAGGAAGAATTTCAGAAAAAGAGGAGGGAAAAAAAAAAAAAAGGGAAAAAAAATTTAAATTTAAAAAAAAAAAAGAATAAAATCCACTTGTTGGGCTGGAGCTGAGATATTTTTTTTCTCCCCCTCGCACGGATGGATCCAAAACAGGGGAGACACTCGAAAGCTTCTTTCCCCCTTCTCCTGATCAGCTTATATTTCCACCACCAAAAAAAAAAAAAAAGAAGAAGAAAAAGAAAAAAAAAACCCAACACAAAAAGGTGTGCGGCGACGCCGCGGGCCCCCCTGAAAATGAAAAAAAAAAAAAAAAAAAAAAAGGAAAAACCCGCCCCCGAAAAACCCGTCAAAATCTGCCCATCATCTCCCCGCCGCCGCGGCTCCGCGCTGCCCCGCTGTCACGCCGCGGGTGCCGGAGCCCGTCCCCGCCAGCCCGGTGCTGCTCTCCGGTTTAGTATTGAAGAAAAAAAAAATAATAACCTTTTTTCTTTTTTTTTTCCTCGCTTTTTTTTTTCTAGGGGTTTGTTGTTATTTTTTTTTTTCCTCTCTCTCTCTCTCTCTCTCCCTCCAAAAAAAAAAAAAAAAAAAAAAAGCCAAAAAAAAAAAAAAAAGCCAAATCTCTGACAGCTCCGGTCCGTGCAACAAACTCTCCCTAAAAAATCCCTCAGCCACACTTTTTTCACTCGCACCGGAAGCACGTGAGGCGGCCCCGCACGTGGGGGCGGCCAATCCGGCCCCGCCGCCGCCGCTGACACCCCGCGCCGCGCCCAATGGGCGCCCGCCATAAATACGGTGCGGGGCCGGGCGGGACGGGACGGGCGGCGGGAGCGGCCCGACGGGGCGGGGGCGCCGCACGCCCCTCTTCACCCCCTCCCTCTCCCCCCGCATCCACACGCGGCTCTCAGCGACACCCCCCCCCCCACCTCCGACCCCGTAAACAACTTCTTCCCGCTGCC